>NW_027499785.1:0-68500 GCF_021521415.1 Bidens hawaiensis | reverse complement strand
AATGTTGAATCCCAACAAATATATCAATAATATTGTTTAAAAACTTTCTCTCTCGATCCCTCTTCAATTTTTGATCTGGGAATATTTTATTTGAATCAATAAAAAACAAATTCACTTTTATTTTATATTGAGAAATGTTATTTTGATGTGAAATATTTAATTAAAAAATTAATAAAATTCAAAACTGGAGTATAAATACAATATAAGTTCACTTTTACACCATGTGTACTGCAAACGTTATGTTTGCGTTATGGGTTGAAAACGCGGGGGTACACCGCCCCCCTGCGTTATGTGATGTTGTTTTTTTGGTGCGTTGTATACAAAACGCGCAAATGGCACACAAATCAAAAACATATTACCGTTATATATATAACCGTTGAGAATAATTTTTTTTTTATTTTTTTATATATTAAACCAACTAATTCCCAATCAAAACTCATCAAATTTATATAACTTCTCTTTTAACTCTACAACTCTATAATTCCTTTACACAAAATTCACTATATATGGATCCTTCATCTATATATAAACAGTTTTTCGGGCCCGACCAACAAGCAGAGGACGTGGAGGAGGAACAGGCGGTTACTAGTGCGATTATGCTCGCGACACAGTATATGAGTTCCGTTACGGGTGCGATTAGCTCTCCACCCCCCGTTTCAACAAGAGCATATTTCGAACGAGATCGTGCCGAAGCCAACAACCGGTTGATGGCAGATTACTTCTGCGACACGCCGAGATACAAGAACCCGAAGACTTTTAGGCGTCGTTTTCGGATGTCAAAAAATTTATTTATGCGCATCACCAATGATTTGGAGCGTGAGTTTGATTACTTTAAGCAAAAGCCTGACGCTCGAGGGACGCTAGGATTCACGGCTATTCAGAAGGTTACTGTAAGGCCCCGAACCCGGTGGCCCTAATTTAGCGTCGGATTTACTCATAAACACAGTTCTTCAAATCAGAGTTTATTAAAACTTTTCGCAGAATATAAAACATCAATCATTTGTTACAAAACATTAAATCTTTTCTTTGATACCATAACACAAAACTTTATATTTAAAACATCTTTACTTCTTTCTTCAGATGCCAGCCGTTCAATCCATGCCATGCGTCATCCTCATGCTAGCTCTGTAATCAGCTCACATGCGTGCATACTAAAAGTCAGCTACGCTGAGTGAGTTCTAGTTAATCGAACGCCATACAATACATACACATACATACTTATCCGTAGATACATATCCATACATCATTAGTTACCCTTCTGTTCTACGTACATACTTGCTACCATACATACATACATATCTACAATCACTAACCTCAGTCTACCGAAAGTACGTTCATAGTCCGCCGTCTATACCCGTACTCAAGGTTGTGAACACGTACAAGGTTCGCAGTCCTTACCTATGTTCACCATTTATGGTACGTACAAGGTTCGCGGTCCTTCCCTATACCATAATACATCCACAACACGTACAAGGTTCACAGTCCTTCCCTTTGTTGCAACCTAATTCATAGCACGTACGAGGTTCGCAGTCCTCCCCTATGCTACAAAATCAGCACGTATAAGGTTCACAGTCCTTTCCTATGCTGACATACATCCACAACACGTACAAGGTTCGCAGTCCTTCCCTATGTTGCAACCTAATTCATAGCACGTACGAGGTTCGCAGTCCTCCCCTATGCTACAAAATCAGCACGTATAAGGTTCACAGTCATTTCCTATGCTGACATACATCCACAACACGTACAAGGTTCGCAGTCCTTCCCTATGTTGCAACCTAATTCATAGCACGTACGAGGTTCGCAGTCCTCCCCTATGCTACAAAATCAGCACGTATAAGGTTCACAGTCCTTTCCTATGCTTACATCTATTATCTACATCACGTATAAGGCTCGCAGTCCTTAACTACGCCATCACCTGCCAAGTCTATGTCCAACAGGAGTTTGAGGGATTCGCCACCCTAACTTACTATGTCGAACGTAGGACTCACATACCATTCGTGTACCTGTATACACATACTTCACATATACAATACTTACATTATAGCATAAGAACACTCTAGGCGTTCTTTACATCATTCATTTAACAACCATACCCCTTGTCGATGCGTGCAATATCCGAAGATCGTTCACGCCCCGAAAAGTATTCATTTGTAATGTTCATACATCTTCGATATATAATATTCGTATCTTTATTTTTAACCTGACAGTACGCGCAATATCCGAAGATCGTTCGCGTATCGACAAGTAATCATTCATATCCATCAGATAAATCACATATGGTATACACTTATCACTTAGGATAAATGTATTAACAACACATCGAGTATGCACACAGCCCCGAAAACATAACAAGGAATGGGGCTAGAAACTCACCTGAACTCTGCTTCTTCCTCCGATAGCTATAAATCCCTTCTTTAGCTGAGCTCGGCTGACTGTATAAGTTACACGTATCAATACTCACCTGATCTAATCTGGCGGCCTAGTATTAGCATACTTTTACTTATCGTTTTTAACTTATTTTCTAATCGAACTTGACTTTAGGAGAAGTTAAACCTTAGGCGAACTTAGCTTTAGGCGAAGTTAAACCTTAGGCGAACTTGGCTTTAGGCGAAGTTAAACCTTAGGCGAACTTGGCCTCAGGCGAAGTTAAACCTTAGGCGAACTTGGCCTCAGGCGAAGTTATCAATTAGGTGAACTTGGCCTCAAGCGAAGTTATCGCTTTGAAGGCGAAGTTATCAATTAGGCGAACTTGGCCTCAGGCGAAGTTATCGCGTTGAAGGCGAAGTTATCAATTAGGCGAACTTGGCCTCAGGCGAAGTTATCGCTTTGAAGGCGAAGTTATCAATTAGGCGAACTTGGCCTCAGGCGAAGTTATCGCTTTGAATGCGAAGTTATCAATTAGGCGAACTTGGCCTCAGGCGAAGTTATCGCTTTGAAGGCGAAGTTATCGCTTTGAAGGCGAAGTTGCCCAGATGCAGGCGAAGTTGCCCAGTTCCGCCGCTGTGTTGGTTTTTATCAATCATTTTGGCGATTTTAACACCCTTGCTATGGTTTAACATCACCCACTACGTTCCCCAACCGTTTCCGGTCGTTTATACACTAAAAAGCTTGGATCTTTAAACTTTAAAGATCAAAAATCATACCTTTTTGAGCTTGTTTGGATCTTGTTCAACTTGTTAATCACAACTAGCCCTCACTCTCTCTCGGATCTGTCCGTTCCTCTCCTCGGCCGGCCGGCGGTGTTGGTGGTGTGTGGTGTGTGTGTTAGAAAATAGATGGAAAGAATGATGGTATGGGGTTTTTGGGGATATTTATATCCCTTAAATCCCATGGACCTAAGGCCCATTCTCATTTAACCCATCTCCATAATCTAAGTCCAAAACCCATATCCACTACCCAACGCTAGCCCGACCCATACCAACTCCTACTCTATTTATTTATTTCCCGATAACCCGAGTAAACTTTCCCTCTATTATTAAGTAATATAATTAATATCATTTTGGAAATTTCGGGATGTTACAAGTCTTCCCTCCTTAAACGGGTTTCGTCCCCGAAACCAAACTTATTCCCTATAAAAGGAAAACTTCTTATATTTACACGCTTTATTGAATCGCCTTCGCTTCCTGAGTTATCCTTCTTACTCCCGACTTTGCAGCCATCGAATGCTGGTCATGTGTTTTAGCTATTTAAGGTAGCTTGTCCATGAGACCCTCGATGTACCAAGACTCATCTCATCCTTCCAAGGGCTCCGATTAGTACTTTTAACACTATTGTCTAAAACAACATTTCATCATAACATAATAATCATTCATAACCAAACTCAATATATTACACGTCACTGATAAACATAAGTTTTAAACCTTAACACAAAACAAGTTCTTAAGCCAATGTAATTTAATAAAACCATTGCATGAGCAATTATTCCTTCATCAAGCGTTCCTCTTTGCAGTTTCCCCAAGTCTTTATCCTTTCGCACCTTCCGCCCCTGATTCCTTGCAATCCCTAGCCATGTGGTCAGCTTTTCCGCATTTGAAGCACTTTGGACGATCAGGGCATTCTCGAGAGTAATGCCCACTCTTTCCACACCGATAGCACCTGTCTGTCCCAATCCTGCATTCTCCCGGGTGCACTCGCCCACACGTCTTACATGCATCCTTGTTCCCAACCTTGGCCTTCCTCTCATCAGTTGTTGTCACCATCTCGCCAGACCGCTTAGCGGAGGTAGCCCATTTCTTCTCCTTCTTTTCCCCCACCACCACATCGTCCTCAGCCAGGTCAGCATAAACCACTTCTTTAAGTTCAACAGTAGAGTCAAAAGTAGCAGGTTTATTTGCCCTGACTAACATGCGGACTTTTTGCGGCAATCCCCTCACATAACATTTGATTCTCTGGACCTCAGTGTCAACCATATCAGGCACCAACCTAGATAGTCGGTTGAATTCAGTAGTATACTCACGATGCGTCATCATACCGGCCTTTAAATTCAGGAACTTCATCTCCGTCCTCTCGACCTCGGTTTCTGCACAAAACTTCTTCATCACCAACTCTTTCAGATCGTCCCATCTCAACGCCTTGATCTCATCTCTAGTCTTTCTCTGCTCCACACTTTCCCACCAATACATAGCTTCATCCTCGAATGATTGAGTAGCATAACCTACCGCTTGATCGGGACGGCACTCGCTAATGCGGATAACCTTATCCATGGCGGTTATCCACTGAAGAGTAGCGACGGCGTCTCCTAAACCAGTCAGCTTTGGCGGGTCGCATCCTTTGAAGGACTTATAGTTGCACCCATCTTGGCCTCTTTTCCTGTCATCGACCTTCACAGACTTATCCTCACTCGAGGCCTCTCTTTCTCCTTCCCCATCCTTCCTACCATCACCACCCGCCCCTTCAGCAGTTCGTTCACGGCTTCCAGCAGATCTTTCGGGATTCAGGCTCTTCACAGCAGCAACTACAGCTTGAACGATGGCTGCTTGGACTGCAGGGCTAAGTTGAACCTCTTCGTTGTTGCTCGAGTTTCCTCCAGCTGCACCACCTTCGTCTCCGGTGTTGGAAGCTTCTTCTACCGAGGGTTGCCGGACAGGACGAGGCCTGCCACGACGTCCAGTGCGACCTCCAGCTCCAACAATTTCTCCAGCTCCAGCCATTAGTATTCTAAAAGGGAAACACAAACATCATCACTCAAGGAACTATTTAGTACAAGGATAGCAAGGCTAACAGGTAATAACAGTGGCCAGCTGTGACTAGCTGATCACATTGCTTTCCGTGTCCTATACACTTCTTTTTATGAGTCTCTTTGTGCTGGTTCTACTTAAGCAGTTAGTCAAATCAAACAATCAATTATTTCTATCCTTATCGTGTTGATCAGTTTCTATAATCGATGATGTAATGGAAACAAGGAAATATGTAATACCTGATAATCCAGTGATGTTTGAGATTGACATCTTCTTAATCTGATCGAGTTCCCCTTTAGGGTGTATGGTTAGGATGGAGATTAGGTGTTCTTGATGAACACGATTTGAGAGAGAGAGGTAGGGGATGATTCTTATGGTGTTATTATTCATCATTAGTTATTAACCTCTCTAATAAGCTCTCTATATATACACCCAAGGGGAAACCCTATTAATGTTAGTAAGGGTAATTCCGTCCATCAAGGATTTACCAGTTATAAACATAAGGTTATTTAGGTCAATGATCAATAATAAGATAAATAATTATAAGGGCCATATATAAATATATATAAAATATATTTATTCTAACATTCTCCCACTTGGCCTAGTAATTATTTATTATGAGCATTAGATTAGTCTGATCAGAGGTTAATACTCATTTTAGTTCTAAACCCAAATTGCAGCAGAGAAATACAGTCGTTGAATCAATATTCGACTCAGGACCCCCATTAATCATACTACAACTCAAATTTAAAACCTAACTTTAGGATCAAATTGACAAATAAGCCCTTACCGTTGATTTGTATAATTAGTGTCTATACGTCTTTAGGCATGCATGAACGTATTTAGAGACAAAACAAATTTTCAACGTATGAGGAAAAATTAATAATTAATCATTCATAGTACGATACGCAGTTGCGCTTGGTCATTGGTAAAACCCGTCTCTATTATTGGCCATTTAGGAGACTTATGGGTGACAGACCTTTAATTAGTGGATCCATAAGCATATCATGAATGCATTCGATACAAAAGTTTAGTTTCCTCTATTTGTTCTTAAGTCATAAGCGAACAATAATTTAGACTTGTATCGAATTCTAATGCAGCTCCGCTTGAACTGTTACTGTTCAAGAAATAAGGGTAGCTGACTTTATCACAATAAGTCTTCAATATTGGATTTATATGAAGTTAATAAATTATGAGTCAACTGATAAAGTTTTCCAACAATATTTAGTGACACGTTGCGTTATGATCAGCAACATATTATGTCATTATAACTTAGGTCGTTGTTATCAGTTAGTTAGGACTCCTTCATGAGATAGTAATGTCTGCTGACATAAGGATATACCCAGAAGTTGACAAAGTTAGAATATTAGTAGTCAACCGTTTTTTAGTTCTCACTTCTTCTTCTTTAAATTATTGTGTCTCGTTTCTTAGAGATATTGTGATATTTTATCAGATGCTTCACAATAGAAATAATTAGTCTAGTGTTTAGCAATGTGACCAATATCTAAACGAGTATAGATTTGAACCTTCTTAAGGCATCTAATTAATGATGCATAAGGAAATAATCTCATTTATCCTATTAGCCTCTAAAGGAGAGCAATATTGTATGTTACAAGTGTAAGGACCCGTTTCATGTAAAACATATAAAACTAATGAGTCTATCTCGGTGTATTTTGATAACTATTAAATAAGAGGTATCTCCGAGATTGATTAGGTCAAGATATGCGTTAACAATACTTGACTCATGTAACATATACTTGTCAAAAGAATGTCATCTATATAAGGACAAGTTTACATTAGTTGCTCCCACTCATCTTGAGGTAGGTAAATCAATCCACTTAGTTCTTGATGAAGAGAGTTGCATTATGATTTCATTATTGATTCTTGCATCAACCCATACATGGATTTTATTGACTTACAAACTAAGTGTTCTTAACCTTCAGTTTAGAACTTACAGGTTATTTTACGAACATGTAGGCCAGTGTTAGGGAAAGTTGTTTTAATGTTCATGTAATGTAGCTCTAAATTATTATAAGCTACTAGAACAGTGATGATCCTCAAAGTAACCTTTTGTAAGACAAGGAACTAGGTTCTTTGATAATTTATTCCCTCTTGAGTATACCTTTATCAATCAATCATACCTTTAGTGTATTAACGTTATTCATTCAGATTTAGTTTAGTAATGACTACCTTTTAGGTAATTCAACCAAATCCCAAACGTTATACTATTTTAGAAGATTGATTGATACTAATGGTTTAATTAGAAGAGGTAGGATCATTAAACCTTCCAAAATCCATTTAATCTTTAGTCAGGTAGGGTACATAATCATCAAAGTTAGTAGGCCTTTGAGACCTAGATGACCTCCTGAGTTGATTATTGGGTTTATAAGGAGTTTCATATTTTCAGGTATATTAGGAGCAATATTAGTTTCTAAGTATGTAAGAGTTGGTGCAGTATGGTGTACAAGAGGTGTAATCGGAGTTAAAGTAAGCGACAATCTCTCCCCCCGCGTCTTGTACTTAGCCAAGTTATGATAAGGACTTTTACTGCTCCTACTGACCTTAGAAATATGTAAGAATTCAGCATGCTTAGGGTCAACATCAGAAGACCAATAATTCTAATGAGGATTATATTAATTAGTCTTGGTAAGAAATCTAAGTTTTCCCATATTTAGGTATCCAACAAAATTGTTAGGAGTAGCATTAAATGTTAAGGAGACAAGATATAATGGAGCAGTGTCTTATACAAGGGATGTTTTATGAGGTAGATTAAGTTGTTTCTCCCCCATCTCTTGCATATAAGGACACTCAGTGCTCCCACTGATCTTTTAGGCCTCTAAAACTCCATACAAGTTTTGGCGATTCATGTCATAGGAAACTTTCATACAGTTTAGACTTGATTTCCTTATTGTCCATATTTCATAAGAAATTTTAAGGACATATTTAGAAGGAATACTGATAAGTATATATGAATTGATTTCTTTAAAGAACTTGTCCAGTAGGAAACAGATTAGATACAAGTTGATATTCTTCTAAGCTCCACTAATAGCAGTGAATTTTAACTTATGGTGGACCTCACTTACTCCCTTTATCCAGTTTATATTTAGGGCATTTAACACATGCTTTCAAATCACTAAGAATGAGATTTAATGGCAATTCATCCTTTGTCAACCGAGTCATGATTTCTCATGAAAATTTTGGTCTTAATGGATGAAGTACGTAAGTCTCATTTATCTTTTGTTAAATTCTCATTTCTATGATAACAAAAGGTTGTGAAATTTGTAGCATCGCTTAGTTTTATCTTATAAGGTTTCTATTCAGATAATAACGACCGATAATATGATAGTTTTAGTTAGTAGTGACTTTGTTTTGGTCATTTAAAACCTTATAACTGTCAAAATGTAGCTTTAGTATTGATACTAAATTCTGAGTAAACTCTAGAATGTTTAAGGTATCATAAAGCTTAATACAAAACAGCTTTTATGGTTCTTACAACCTTAACATTAAATGAGTCACTGACTCTCATCTTAATTATTATCGATTTCTGATAAGGAAACGTATAAAACTAAACTCAACTAACATGTGTTAATAGGGATATTAATATTAGTGGAGTTAAATATCATTAATTGGTAACTACCTTTCTTAGCCAACTGTTCCCTTTGAGAACTTAGAGCTGGAAGCAGTACTTGTATTTTGTTTCAAGACTTTAGAACTATCCTCTTTTAAGGTTTAGTGGTAATAAGGTGAATAACATTTGATTTTCAATTTTAGGCATTCCTTTTCCTGTACATATATTGCTAGCAACACACTCAGTTTCCTTTAGTACTTCTGAGTGTTATAGTTGATTCTTAAGGCATCTAATTGTACTGGTGGAAAAGTAATACACTGAAAAGACTTCATTAAGTTCCATGTATAAGCTCTCAGTTTATGGGTCATGGAATTAAATATTAGGATGTATTCACAAATGCCAATTAACCTTTTTATTTAGAATTAGAGTGTTTTGCATGCATCTTAGGAATTGTTTTGATTCTATTATTTCCATAGAAAAAAAAAACGTTAGTCTTAGGAATTTTAGAATCCGTAATTGCTCACCTGATAGGAATCATGTAAGGAGTTCTTAATTATCATAAGAGACATATTTATTTATCCCACTGATTATGCTCAAGTGTTTTTCTGTAATACTTTTATCAGAATGAGCAGTAAGAATTTCAAGTCTTTAAGGATAATCAAGACTCAAAAGGGCAAATTTTATAAGACCCTTTTAGAAGCAAAACTCTTCTTAGGTTTTGTAATAAGAGTGGATGATTTAGGTTTGAGATTCAAACTTTATAGAAGAATTTTAGAGTGATTTATGTTATGGGTAATCTAATAAGGCAGACTGAAATTAGGATCATTAATGAAGGATCATTAATGTAAGGATCATTATGAAGATGTGATAATTTTAAGTATAACACCAAAATTAATTTTATTATACTTAAATAAAATAGATCACCGTTGGGCAGAAAATGTATTATTTAAGTATAAAATTCTTGTGCGAAAATAATTGTAACAAATCACCGTTGGGCAGAATTGGAACAATCAAGTTGTTATGCACAAGGTAAGTTTGCAATACATAAATGTAACAAATCACCGTTGGGCAGAATTGAGACATTTAAGGTATTTAAGGCAAAGTTAATGTCATTTGAGTATCTAGCAATTTTAGGATACTCATCTTTTAGATGACTATGCTTAGTTAGACTAAAACAACTTTGTTAAGCTACCACATCACCATTGGGCAGAAGTGAACTCATGAAGTGTTGTTTAAGTTAAGCAAAACTAAAGTCATGCGAATGTCTGATAATGTTAGGACATACACTTTTAAGTGACATACTTAATTAGACTTAAATAACAATATTAGGTTACACATCACCGTTGGGCAGAAGTGAACTATAAGTGTTATTTAAGTTAAGTAATTTAACGGAGCAGGGTCTCTTAATCAGTTAGGTTATATATAAGGGTTTCTGATCATTTCGCAACATGTAAGATATAAGTAAAGTTGCGATTTCTTCGAAGTGATGTTGCGAATTTGGTTAGGGGATTTTAGATGTTGCGAACAGTGCAGTCATAAGTAATGTTGCGATTGATGTTTTATAAGAGATGTTGCGAATAATGTTGTTATGAGAGATGTTGCGAATGGAGTTGTTGTGATGTAATCAGCATTGTTGCGATTTAAAGCACTCGCAACATAATTGTTGCGATTAAGAGTACTCGCAACATCCTGTGATTTTATGGGCTGATCGCAACATCAATAGGTAATACTCGCAACATCTTGCAAAATTAGCTCGTCGCAACATCTTAAGTAATACTCGCAACATCTTAAGGTTCGCAACATTAGTGACTTTTCGCAACATAT
Organism: Bidens hawaiensis; assembly: GCF_021521415.1. NCBI lineage: Eukaryota > Viridiplantae > Streptophyta > Magnoliopsida > Asterales > Asteraceae > Bidens > Bidens hawaiensis. Next base: position 57,931 of record NW_027499785.1, on the reverse strand, counting down.
GTCCCTTCGCAACATTCTGTGATGCTAGGTTCTGATCGCAACATAATTAGTGGACATTCGCAACATGTTACTCGCAAGATAATATGTAATTCTCGCAACATCATGCGATTTCGCAACATTTCATTTGTTGCGATTAGAGTCCAGTTGTTGTGAATAGATGCCTTGATTCGCAACATTAGCAGAATTCGAAAAGAATAATCAACCTGATAACCTTTTCCTAATTTTAAGGGATTTGGGAGATTCTGTTATAAAGTTTTAGATTATCTCAAAATTTAATAAGATTTCAAAATTATATCTTTTATCTTATTTAAAAGATTTTGAAATTAAACTTAGAGATAATATTATCTCTTTAAAGTTTTAGATTATCTCTAATTTTAATAAGATTTCAAAATTATATCTTTTATTTTATTTAAAAGATTTTGAAATTAAACTTAGAGATAATATTATCTCTTTAACAGATTTCATTTTCCCAAGTTAATCCTAATTAAGGTTAGTTTTCGAAAATTATGATGTTCTTCAAGAACATCTTCGAAAAAAACAAGAACAGTTTCAAGAATTTTACGAAACTGTTTTCGATTATATTATCAGATTTAATACTGGAATCGAAATCTGAAAGTTTTGTAAAACAGATTTCGAAAATAATCAGGTTTTTATAATGAACAGGTTTTAATCAGACCTAACAATTCGTTAGAAGTAATACGAACATCAGATCCAATCAGTTTTATGATGATGATCAAAACCGTAAACATAAGGGTTTTAATCAAAAACTCGTTTCCTATTTTAATTCCAGTTTTTATGGACATCGAAGAAACTGATTAATCAACATCATGCTCTGATACCACATGTTGATCAGTTTCTATAATCGATGATGTAATGGAAACAAGGAAATATGTAATACCTGATAATCCAGTGATGTTTGAGATTGACATCTTCTTAATCTGATCGAGTTCCCCTTTAGGGTGTATGGTTAGGATGGAGATTAGGTGTTCTTGATGAACACGATTTGAGAGAGAGAGGTAGGGGATGATTCTTATGGTGTTATTATTCATCATTAGTTATTAACCTCTCTAATAAGCTCTCTATATATACACCCAAGGGGAAACCCTATTAATGTTAGTAAGGGTAATTCCGTCCATCAAGGATTTACCAGTTATAAACATAAGGTTATTTAGGTCAATGATCAATAATAAGATAAATAATTATAAGGGCCATATATAAATATATATAAAATATATTTATTCTAACATATCGTTCACATATCTTTTCTTTCTCATTAACATATATCATTTAATCATACACTTTACCTTTACTGATCTTGCTTGAGCGACACATGGCATTCTTGAACTGACATCTTCTTTCCTTTCTTACTTAAATCCCATTCTCTGTTCGAGTCTAAGCATGTAGGATGCTTAAATCTCTCGAACTTATGCTCTGATACCAACTTGTAAGGCCCCGAACCCGGTGGCCCTAATTTAGCGTCGGATTTACTCATAAACACAGTTCTTCAAATCAGAGTTTATTAAAACTTTTCGCAGAATATAAAACATCAATCACTTGTTACAAAACATTAAATCTTTTCTTTGATACCATAACACAAAACTTTATATTTAAAACATCTTTACTTCTTTCTTCAGATGCCAGCCGTTCAATCCATGCCATGCGTCATCCTCATGCTAGCTCTGTAATCAGCTCACCTGCGTGCATACTAAAAGTCAGCTACGCTGAGTGAGTTCTAGTTAATCGAACGCCATACAATACATACACATACATACTTATCCGTAGATACATATCCATACATCATTAGTTACCCTTCTGTTCTACGTACATACTTGCTACCATACATACATACATATCTACAATCACTAACCTCAGTCTACCGAGAGTACGTTCATAGTCCGCCGTCTATACCCGTACTCAAGGTTGTGAACACGTACAAGGTTCGCAGGCCTTACCTATGTTCACCATTTATGGTACGTACAAGGTTCGCGGTCCTTCCCTATACCATAATACATCCACAACACGTACAAGGTTCGCAGTCCTTCCCTATGTTGCAACCTAATTCATAGCACGTACGAGGTTCGCAGTCCTCCCCTATGCTACAAAATCAGCACGTATAAGGTTCACAGTCCTTTCCTATGCTGACATACATCCACAACACGTACAAGGTTCGCAGTCCTTCCCTATGTTGCAACCTAATTCATAGCACGTACGAGGTTCGCAGTCCTCCCCTATGCTACAAAATCAGCACGTATAAGGTTCACAGTCCTTTCCTATGCTTACATCTATTATCTACATCACGTATAAGGCTCGCAGTCCTTAACTACGCCATCACCTGCCAAGTCTATGTCCAACAGGAGTTTGAGGGATTCTCCACCCTAACTTACTATGTCGAACGTAGGACTCACATACCATTCGTGTACCTGTATACACATACTTCACATATACAATAATTACATTATAGCATAAGAACACTCTAGGCGTTCTTTACATCATTCATTTAACAACCATACCCCTTGTCGATACGTGCAATATCCGAAGATCGTTCACGCCCCGAAAAGTATTCATTTGTAATGTTCATACATCTTCGATATATAATATTCGTATCTTTATTTTTAACCTGACAGTACGCGCAATATCCGAAGATCGTTCGCGTACCGACAAGTAATCATTCATATCCATCACATAAATCACATATGGCATACACTTATCACTTTGGATAAATGTATTAACAACACATCGAGTATGCACACAGCCCCGAAAACATAACAAGGAATGGGGCTAGAAACTCACCTGAACTCTGCTTCTTCCTCCGATAGCTTTAAATCCCTTCTTTAGCTGAGCTCGGCTGACTGTATAAGTTACACGTATCAATACTCACCTGATCTAATCTGGCGGCCTAGTATTAGCATACTTTTACTTATCGTTTTTAACTTATTTTCTAATCGAACTTGACTTTAGGAGAAGTTAAACCTTAGGCGAACTTAGCTTTAGGCGAAGTTAAACCTTAGGCGAACTTGGCTTTAGGCGAAGTTAAACCTTAGGCGAACTTGGCCTCAGGCGAAGTTAAACCTTAGGCGAACTTGGCCTCAGGCGAAGTTATCAATTAGGCGAACTTGGCCTCAGGCGAAGTTATCGCTTTGAAGGCGAAGTTATCAATTAGGCGAACTTGGCCTCAGGCGAAGTTATCGCTTTGAAGGCGAAGTTATCAATTAGGCGAACTTGGCCTCATGCGAAGTTATCGCTTTGAAGGCGAAGTTATCTCTTTGAAGGCGAAGTTGTCGCTTTGAAGGCGAAGTTGCCCAGATGCAGGCGAAGTTGCCCAGTTCCACCGCTGTGTTGGTTTTTATCAATCATTTTGGCGATTTTAACACCCTTGCTATGGTTTAACATCACCCACTACGTTCCCCAACCATTTCCGGTCGTTTATACACTAAAAAGCTTGGATCTTTAAACTGTAAAGATCAAAAATCATACCTTTTTGAGCTTGTTTGGATCTTGTTCAACTTGTTAATCACAACTAGCCCTCACTCTCTCTCGGATCTGTCCGTTCCTCTCATCGGCCGGCCGGCGGTGTTGGTGGTGTGTGTGTTTTGGAGTGTGTTAGAAAATAGATGGAAAGAATGATGGTATGGGGTTTTAGGGGATATTTATATCCCTTAAATCCCATGGACCTAAGGCCCATTCTCATTTAACCCATCTCCATTAATCTAAGTCCAAAACCCATATCCACTACCCAACGCTAGCCCGACCCATACCAACTCCTACTCTATTTATATATTTCCCGATAACCCGAGTAAACTTTCCCTCTATTATTAAGTAATATAATTAATATCATTTTGGAAATTTCGGGATGTTACAGTTACGTCAGCCGTGCGCGTGCTCGCCTACGGAAACACGACCGACATTAACGACGATTATTTAAAGATGGCCGAAAAAACAACCTGGGACACCTTGGAGTATTTTTGTTACGGTACGTTTTGTTTTTTTTTAAATAGTTTATCACTTGTTTACTGTGATCATTTATTTTATAAAAATTTTGTAAAATATAGGAATATTTAAACTATATGGACCACATTATCTGAGAGAGCCCAACGTTAACGATCTACAACGTCTTTACGATGCACATACAAGGGTGCATGGTTTCCCCGGCATGATAGGAAGTGTAGATTGCATGCATTAGGAATGGGCTAATTGTCCAACTGCATGACAAGGTCAATTCACACGAGGTGACCAAAAGGGACCAACGGTCAGCCTTCAAGCGATCGCTTCATACGACCTTTGGATTTGGTCGGCATTCTTCGGTGTTCCCGGTTCCAACAATGACATAACCGTCTTAGAGAAGTCTCCTGTGATGGAGAGTTACATATCTGGGACCGTTCCCGTCGCTTCGTTTTGGGTTAACGATAACTTCTACGATCATGGGTACTATCTAGGTGATGGAATATATCCAGAGTTCGCTATAATTGTTAAAACATTCAGAGACCCGATGGATGAAAAAAGACAGTATTTTAAAAAAGTGCAAGAGTCTGCGAGAAAGGATATCGAGAGGTGTTTTGGTGTTCTTCAACAACGATGGCATTATGTTAAAAATCCTTGTCGTCTGTGGTCTTTAGAAAGAATGAGATGTGCTATGTATGCGTGTATCATAATGCATAACATGATCATCGAGGACGAGGGAAGAGCAATATGTCCAACTTTCATACCGGACCTGGATCCACCACAGACTCCGGAAAGTATGGAGCAATGACTCGAAAACTCGAATTCCGTGCGGTCAAGAGAGATACATAACGCACTAAAGGAGGATTTGGTCCAACATCTTTGGATGTATCGGCCTCTGCCTGGTGAAAACCATGATCAAAACGAGGGCAACAATGAAGACGATGATGAAGACAACGACGACGATGGCGAAGACGATGAAAACGACGACGAGGACGGCGACGAAGAGGGCGAAGACGACGACGACGACAACAACGACGAATAGTTTTTTTTATATTTTCTTGTAATATTTATTTAATAAAATATTATTGTTATTTGATTATTCTTATTAAAAATTAAAAAAAAAAACAAAAACTGTAAAAGTGACTGGGCGCCACGTGGCGTATAACCCCTGGATGTGGAGAGTTATAACTACAGCCTGTTTTTGTACAAAACCATAACTCTGACTGGGCGCCACGTGGCGATAACCCCTAGATGTGGAACTTTATGACTACACATGGTCTTACTTTAGATATGATGTGGTATTAATTAGAAAATTTAATAAAATTCAAAACCGGAGTATAATTGCAATAAGTTAACTTTTATGTCTAATAATAAATAAGAGGTAAGTTAACTAACTATACTTATGATACATATAGTATCAGCTTTTAGAATGAATAATCCTTTGTTTTCTCCAAGCAATCCGACACGATATGGCGAATTTTTCATGATCGTTGGGTTTTCCAAGCATTCCAACAAGTTCTACGTAGCTAATCAAACGAGTTCTTTGAGTAATCCAAAGTGATACATACTTAATATGGCAACTTAGAAGAAGAAAGCTTGTAGAGGTTGGGAATTTAATTGCTTTTACTTTTTCGGTTTATTTAATTTTTTTTTATATTAAGAATACATAGTAATCCTATTACTAATTATCCACTTTAAGTATCGGTAACTTTTAATACAAAATTATTTTTAGTTACCAAATCATTTCTTAACGGGTATTTTAGGGACACCCACCCTTTTTTTCTAAAAGAACCCCTATACAAGCCCCGTATAAGGTTATATATGGCGTATTGGGTTCCCGTATATGCCCCGTATAATAATATACAAGGCTATATAGAGAAGGGTGTCTAGTTGTCCATTTTAGGACCCTTCCTTACGAGGCGTATATAGAGAAGGGTGTCTATGTGTCCATTTTAGGACCCTTCCTTAAATAGTAAATAGGGGAATAAATTATTTGATCAAAACCTAACTCCTAGATAAGGTTGCAACTTGTGGTTGGAAGAGACAAAGAGCAGAAAGTATCCGTGTCAGTAGAAACAAACCTAAAAAATATCTGTCTTAATTTAACAACAAATGATTTTGATGATAGGCAACAAATTTGTATTTTGCGAGGCTAGAATTTTTCTTGTTAACAAGACAAAAGATTCTAGCCGTCCCTTGGATCACGAATTTAGTAACATTTGTATTTTGTAAATCTAGCATTTGTGTCGATAGAAACAAAACAACCACGAAACAAAAAATGGAAAGTCTATTTTGTTAAGCAATCCCATCAAAAAGATCCGTTTATTGATAAGCTACAAATTTAGGAAGCCTTAAAATATTCTCATTTTTAAAGCAATATATAATCAATGGATACTGGTTTTTAATACTCTCAACTTTCACTCATTGGTAGATAGCATTCTAAACTTTTGATTTGTTACCCACCACTCCCAACTTTCGCTCTATTTTCTTGTACCACTCCCCGTCTAATATTACACTAATCTCGTTAGTGTTTTGGACAAAAAACGTCATTCAAATTAGTTGAGGGGTGAAAACGAAATTTAATTTGTTTAACTGATTTGTAAAAAGACAAAAGTATCCTTACTTTAATAAATAAAAAATTGTAATATTTAGTATATAAATAAGAATATTTGTTGTGGGACTCACCACCTACCTTCTTCCCCCTTCTTTTGAAACCCTAGTTACCACCAAATCTCAACCTGCAACTCCATCTTGTTCTTCTAGAGTTATCATTCAAAACACTTATTCACAACTGAATCAATGCCAAATGGATTCAAAACCTTCCCTCCGATCAGGAACGTGTACAACAACCGACACAATTTAAATTTTTTATCAAAAACTCTCCAATGCTTACTCAAATCTTATCTTCAGTTCTTAACAACCAACGCTTCTCTGATGCTTCCTGATTCTTTTTCTTCTCGATTTCAGAGGGAGAGAAAGATATGAATCGCTACCGTCCTTTCTTTACCTTCATCGGTCGCCGACCACAATCATTTTCCTCCTCCACGAACACCGCAAAGAGGCTGCCGGAAGTTTAGTGACAATATCTTCACCGATGAGATTAGTTGTTAAAGGCATCCGGTACCGTGATGCCATTTCGGTGTTTATTGATGTTGTGTCTGTCTTACACTTTTCGGCGAGAGCAGTCAAAGGCTTCAAAGTCACGTTAATCACTAGTTTGTTTCAATATTAGAGTTAGTGATATTTAGATTTCTTTTTAACCCCCTCAACTTATTTGAATGACGTTTTTGTCCAAAACACTAACGAGGTTAGTGTAATATTAGACGGGGAGTGGTACAAGAAAGTAGAGCGAAAGGTGGGAGTGGTGGGTAACAAATCAAAAGTCTGGAGTGTTATCTACCAACGGGTGAAAGTTGAGAGTATTAAAAACCAATATCCCTTTAATCAAAAACAACAACAACAACAAACATACCTATTAGAAATCACACCAATACAAAAGCTATTAGCAGGGTCTGGTGAGGGTGAGATATATGCAAACTTTACCTTAATCTCGAAAAATTCGGTAACGGTACCGAAAATGCTCATCCCTACTAATAGGTTAATTGATTATAATTTAATTGTCACATGATATGGCGGTTGGAGGGACGTATACAGCTTCAAATACAATTAGGTTTGCGTTGGCCGAGATGATGAACCAACTAGAAATCCTCGAACAAGCATACGAAGAATTGGAGACGGTGGTCGGGAAAGATAACGTAGTTGAAAGAATCTCACATCAACAAACTACCTTACCTATATACCATCATGAAAGAAACTTTACGATTGCACCCGACACTTTCACTCATGGTTCCACATTGTTCAAGTAAGTCATGATGTGTGATTGGTTGCTACACGGCCCCTAAAGGTTCTCGGGTGTTTGTGAATGCGTGGGCAAATACAAAGAGACCCCCACCATTTGGGAAAACCCGTTGGAGTTTAGACCTGAAAGGTTTTTGAATGGGAAGTGGGCTTATACTGGAGATGACTTTAGTTAATTTACTTTTGGGTCTGGGCGAAGGATATGTGCTGGGACCGCAATGAAAGAACGAATGTTTATGTTTTTGCTTGGATCCATCGTTCATTCATTTGACTGGAAACTAGGAGAGTGGCAAAGAACATGATCTAACCGAAAAGTCTTGGCGAAAGATATGACAACTGATGTACTATAATCAGCATGGCCATTAATATTCTTGCAACTTGCAAGAATTTACTTGTCCCATATTCACATAGTCAATGTAATAACACAAAGGATATTATTAGTTTTCATCCTATATATGTTTTTTCTTCTTGTTTTCTATTTTGAACTGCGACATGTCCACGACAACGGACTAGCAAAATACTAAAACCGAACATATACAAAAGGTTTTACATGTTTAAAACTTCAAAATTACACCAACTATCCTAATACGATCCATTTATGTTTTCTTTGATCTTGAAACCACCAAAGAAAGCTTTGTATATTATTATACTAGGTTAGTTACCCGTGTAGCACACGGGTTAGAATAAGTAATTGTTTTTAAATAATAAAATAATGTGAAATACAAAAAAAATGTATCATCACATATATAAAGATATATTATACAGTAAAAAAAATTACACGTTTTTTCCTTTTTAAAAATAAATAGTTATTAGAAAATTCATAAATCATAAATTATTTCTTTGTTAATTTCTATATCAAACTTAGTTGTAAATGACAACTTTTTTAAACCAACTCGTGGACCAAAACTTATTTGAATCTTAAAGTGTTTTGACATGAACAATGTTTTATACTTTAATCGGTTAAAGAAACCAACCCGTTTCGTATTTGTTACTTATAAAATCTAATATTAAATTTTATATTAAACAAATTAACATATTTATGATGGTATTAATTCTTTTAAATAAGGATGGAATTATTAAAAATTTAAAATGAAACCTTAAAAAGAGAAATGTAGTTAATACGAGAGAGATGAGAGAAAATTTTGTAAGGATAAACATAGTTAATATGAGAGAGATGAATGAATACTATTGAACTAAAACCGCAGATTTCGACAAACCATATGGACGAAAACCGCAGTTCACTCAATAATAATAGATTGAAAAGAAAAAGAAGAATAAAATATAAAACTATTAATAAGAAAAAGAAATATATATTTAACATGAGAGAAATGAAAAAAAATTGTAAGGATCACTCATGTGTAATGGCATTAAGACCCGTGTAGAACACAATTAAGAATTAATAAATTTGTTTAGATAATAACACAATGTAAATATGTTCAAATGATATAAAGATATAATATATGGTAGAATAAATTACATATTGCATAATACGGAAATAAAAAGTTGTTGAAAATTCATAAATCTCTAAATATTTTTTTGTATACAATATTTGTAATTTTAACCTACATATCAAAATTAATAGTTTCATTTTATTTTTTATTTCAACTTTAGATAATGAAACACATCACTTACCATGCGTTAAAACAGGTTGTCTCAAAAACAAATCAAATCATCTATAGTGATTGACTTTAGCTTTTATTAATCTTCATTGCGAAACAAACATAAAGTAAAATTTTCTTTATTTGAAATTAATTATTTTAACCAAATCAACGTGAAAATTTGTTATATATAAAAACTTAATATTAATAACTAATACAACATATTTATATAAAACTAAACAATATATCTGTGTCTGTTTTAAAATTTTATATTAAAAAATAATAATTAAAAAGAGAAAATAATTGATTAAGAAAGAAAAAAAAAGTTAAATATAAAACTATTAATAAAAAGGGAATGTCTTTAATAAGAGAGAGAGGTGAGACAAGTTTGTAAGAAGTTATCTTATGTGATGTCATTTGGCATTAAGAAGTTTTATTTTATATAGTATAGATAAGAACACGAGTTAGAATAAATAAATTTGTTTAGATAATAATACAATGTAAATATGTTCAAATGATATAAAGATATAATATATGGTAGAATAAATTACATATTACACAATACGGAAATAAAAAGTTATTAATAATTCATAAATCTCTAAATATTTTTTTTGTATACAATATTTGTAATTTTAACCTACATATCAAAATTAGTAGTTTCATTTTTTTTTATTTCAACTTTAAATAATGAAACACATCACTTACTATGTGTTAAAACAGGTTTTCTTAAAAACAAATCAAACCATCTATAGTGATTGACTTTAGCTTTTATTAATCTTTATTGCGAAACAAACATAAAGTTAAAATTTCTTTATTTGAAATTAATTATTTTATCTAAATCAACGTGAAAACTTGTTATTTATAAAAACTTAATATTAATAACTAATACAACATATTTATATAAAACTAAACAATATATCTATGTATTAAAATTTTAAATTAAAAAATATTTGTTAAAAAGAGAAAATAATTGATTAAGAAGGAAACAAAAAGTTAAATATAAACTATTAATAAAAAGGGAATGCATTTAATAAGAGAGAGAGGTGGGAAAATTTTGTAAGATGTTATCTTATGTGATGCCATGTGGCATTAAGAAACTTTATTTATTATATAGTATATATTAGATAATGAAACACATCACTTACCATGCGTTAAAACAGGTTGTCTCAAAAACAAATTAAATCATCTATAGTGATTGACTTTAGCTTTTATTAATCTTCATTGCGAAACAAACATAAAGTTAAAATTTCTTTATTTGAAATTAATTATTTTAACCAAATCAACGTGAAAATTTGTTATTTATAAAAGCTTAATATTAATAACTAATACAACATATTTATATAAAACTAAACAATATATCTGTGTATGTTTTAAATTTTTATATTAAAAAATTATAATTAAAAAGAGAAAATAATTGATTAAGAAAGAAAAAAAAAGTTAAATATAAAACTATTAATAAAAAGGGAATGTCTTTAATAAGAGAGAGAGGTGAGACAAGTTTGTAAGAAGTTATCTTATGTGATGTCATTTGGCATTAAGAAGTTTTATTTTATATAGTATAGATAAGAACACGAGTTACAATAAATAAATTTGTTAAGATAACAACACAATGTAAATATGTTCAAATGATATAAAGATATAATATATGGTAGAATAAATTACATATTACATAATACGGAAATAAAAAGTTATTAATAATTCATAAATCTCTAAATATTTTTTTTTGTATACAATATTTGTAATTTTAACCTACATATCAAAATTAGTAGTTTCATTTTGTTTTTTTATTTCAACTTTAAATAATGAAACACATCACTTACCATGCGTTAAAACAGGTTGTTTTAAAAACAAATCAAACCATCTATATTGATTGACTTTAGATTTTATTAATCTTCATTGCGAAACAAACATAAAGTTAAAATTTCTTTATTTGAAATTAGTTATTTTATCTAAATTAAGGTGAAAACTTGTTATTTATAAAAACTTAATATTAATAACTAATACAACATATTTATATAAAACTAAACAATATATCTATGTTTGTATTAAAATTTTAAATTAAAAAATATTTATTAAAAAGAGAAAATAATTGATTAAGAAGAAAACAAAAAGTTAAATATAAACTATTAATAAAAAGGGAATGCATTTAATAAGAGAGAAGGGTGGGAAAATTTTGTAAGATGTTATCTTATGTGATGCCATTTGGCATTAAGAAGCTTTATTTATTATATAGTATAGATTAGATAATGAAACACATCACTTACCATGCTTTAAAACAGGTTGTCTCAAAAACAAATTAAATCATCTATAGTGATTGACTTTAGCTTTTATTAATCTTCATTGCGAAACAAACATAAAGTTAAAATTTCTTTATTTGAAATTAATTATTTTAACCAAATCAACGTAAAAATTTGTTATTTATAAAAGCTTAATATTAATAACTAATACAACATATTTATATAAAACTAAACAATATATCTGTGTCTGTTTTAATTTTTTATATTATAAAATAATAATTAAAAAGAGAAAATAATTGATTAAGAAAGAAAAAAAAAGTTAAATATAAAACTATTAATAAAAAGGGAATGTCTTTAATAAGAGAGAGAGGTGAGACAAGTTTGTAAGAAGTTATCTTTTGTGATGTCATTTGGCATTAAGAAGTTTTATTTTATATAGTATAGATAAGAACACGAGTTAGAATAAATAAATTTGTTTAGATAATAACACAATGTAAATATGTTCAAATGATATAAAGATATAATATATGGTATAATAAATTACATATTACATAATACGGAAATAAAAAGTTTTTTAATAATTCATAAATCTCTAAATAATTTTTTTTGTATACAATATTTGTAATTTTAACCTACATATCAAAATTAGTAGTTTCATTTTGTTTTTTTATTTCAACTTTAAAAAATGAAACACATCACTTACCATACGTTAAAACAGGTTGTCTTAAAAACAAATCAAACCATCTATAGTGATTGACTTTAGCTTTTATTAATCTTTATTGCGAAACAAACATAAAGTTAAAATTTCTTTATTTGAAATTAATTATTTTATCTAAATCAACGTGAAAACTTGTTATTTATAAAAACTTAATATTAATAACTAATACAACATATTTATATAAAACTAAACAATATATCTATGTTTGTATTAAAATTTTAAATTAAAAAATATTTATTAAAAAGAGAAAATAATTGATTAAGAAGGAAACAAAAAGTTATATATAAACTATTAATAAAAAGGGAATGCATTTAATAAGGGAGAGGGGTGAGAAAATTTTGTAAGATGTTATCTTATGTAATGCCATGTGGCATTAAGAAACTTTATTTATTATATAGTATAGATTAGACAATGAAACACATCACTTATCATGCGTTAAAACAGGTTGTCTCAAAAACAAATTAAATCATCTATAGTGATTGACTTTAGCTTTTATTAATCTTCATTGCGAAACAAACATAAAGTTAAAATTTCTTTATTTGAAATTAATTATTTTATCTAAATTAAGGTGAAAACTTGTTATTTATAAAAACTTAATATTAATAACTAATACAACATATTTATATAAAACTAAACAATATATCTACGTTTGTATTAAAATTTTAAATTAAAAAATATTTATTAAAAAGAGAAAATAATTGATTAAGATGAAAACAAAAAGTTAAATATAAACTATTAATAAAAAGGGAATGCATTTAATAAGAGAGAGGGGTGGGAAAATTTTGTAAGATGTTATCTTATGTGATGCCATTTGGCATTAAGAAGCTTTATTTATTATATAGTATAGATTAGATAATGAAACACGTCACTTACCATGCGTTAAAACAGGTTGTCTCAAAAACAAATTTAATCATCTATAGTGATTGACTTTAGCTTTTATTAATCTTCATTGCGAAACAAACATAAAGTTAAAATTTCTTTATTTGAAATTAATTATTTTAACCAAATCAACGTGAAAATTTGTTATTTATAAAAGCTTAATATTAATAACTAATACAACATATTTATATAAAACTAAACAATATATCTGTGTCTGTTTTAAAATTTTATATTATAAAATAATAATTAAAAAGAGAAAATAATTGGTTAAGAAAGAAAAAAAAATTAAATATAAAACTATTAATAAAAAGGGAATGTCTTTAATAAGAGAGAGAGGTGAGACAAGTTTGTAAGAAGTTATCTTATGTGATGTCATTTGGAATTAAGAAGTTTTATTTTATATAGTATAGATAAGAACACGAGTTAGAATAAATAAATTTGTTTAGATAATAACACAATGTAAATATGTTCAAATGATATAAAGATATAATATATGGTATAATAAATTACATATTACATAATACGGAAATAAAAAGTTATCAATAATTCATAAATCTCTAAATATTTTTTTTTGTATACAATATTTGTAATTTTAACCTACATATCAAAATTAGTAGTTTCATTTTGTTTTTTTTATTTTAACTTTAAATAATGAAACACATCACTTACCATGCGTTAAAACAGGTTGTCTTAAAAACAAATCAAACCATCTATAGTGATTGACTTTAGCTTTTATTAATCTTTATTGCGAAACAAATATAAAGTTAAAATTTCTTTATTTGAAATTAATTATTTTATCTAAATCAACGTGAAAACTTGTTATTTATAAAAACTTAATATTAATAACTAATACAACATATTTATATAAAACTAAACAATATATCTATGTTTGTATTAAAATTTTAAATTAAAAATATTTATTAAAAAGAGAAAATAATTGATTAAGAAGGAAACAAAAAGTTAAATATAAACTATTAATAAAAAGGGAATGCATTTAATAAGATAGAGGGGTGAGAAAATTTTGTAAGATGTTATCTTATGTGATGCCATGTGGCATTAAGAAGCTTTATTTATTATATAGTATAGATTAGATAATGAAACACATCACTTATCATGCGTTAAAACAGGTTGTCTCAAAAACAAATTAAATCATCTATAGTGATTGACTTTAGCTTTTATTAATCTTCATTGCGAAACAAACATAAAGTTAAAATTTCTTTATTTGAAATTAATTATTTTAACTAAATTAAGGTGAAAACTTGTTATTTATAAAAACTTAATATTAATAACTAATACAACATATTTATATAAAACTAAACAATATATCTATGTTTGTATTAAAATTTTAAATTAAAAAATATTTATTAAAAAGAGAAAATAATTGATTAAGAAGAAAACAAAAAGTTAAATATAAACTATTAATAAAAAGGGAATGCATTTAATAAGAGAGAGGGGTGGGAAAATTTTGTAAGATGTTATCTTATGTGATGCCATTTGGCATTAAGAAGTTTTATTTTATATAGTATAGATAAGAACACGAGTTAGAATAAATAAATTTGTTTAGATAATAACACAATGTAAATATGTTCAAATGATATAAAGATATAATATATGGTAGAATAAATTAGATATTACACAATACGGAAATAAAAAGTTATTAATAATTCATAAATCTCTAAATATTTTTTTTTGTATACAATATTTGTAATTTTAACCTACATATCAAAATTAGTAGTTTCATTTTGTTTTTTTATTTCAACTTTAAATAATGAAACACATCACTTACCATGCGTTAAAACAGGTTGTCTTAAAAACAAATCATACCATCTATAGTGATTGACTTTAGCTTTTATTAATCTTTATTGCGAAACAATCATAAAGTTAAAATTCTTTATTTGAAATTAATTATTTTATCTAAATCAACATGAAAACTTGTTATTTATAAAAACTTAATATTAATAACTAATACATCATATTTATATAAAACTAAACAATATATCTATGTTTGTATTAAAAATTTAAATTAAAAAATATTTATTAAAAAGAGAAAATAATTGATTAAGAAGGAAATAAAAAGTTAAATATAAACTATTAATAAAAAGGGAATGCATTTAATATTTGTAAATCACTTATGTGATGCCATATGACATTAAGAAGCTTTATTTATTATATAGTATATATATAGATTTTACCCTATTTGGGTCAAACTCGTATGCGTGTTGATGTCGTTAAAAATCTATCATTTATAGCTCTCCAAGTGCACCAAATTGTAAATTGGAAACTCGTACTTATTAGCTTCAGTTGTCTTCGATTGGGGGCGAAACCATCGTGATAGTTCAACACATTGTTTATGGAACAAGCAAGGTGGATGCTTGCACAACCTTGCTATGTGTTGCCAAACTAAAGCTATTTAAACTCCTGATGTGAATGAGAAAATAAAGTCTTGGATATCATTACATGGCAAACCACAAATATTATTTGATTAAATTCAAGTGAATATCTTGAGAAGCCTTTAAATATTCTCATTTTAAAGCAAGATTTAATCAAATTCCAGTGAGGATCTAGAGTCATGAAACTAAGCAATAATTAAAATTCTCAATTTTGTATTATTATCTAAATTATTGTTAGTATGATTATCAATCAGGCCTAATTGGTAAGATGGTTTAGGTTTGTTTTGTTTTGTTTTATCTAGTATTGTTTTATGTTTTGATTTGTTGTGTGCAATCTTGTCAGAAAATATGGTACTTGGTTTTATTCTCAAGAAGTGAGTTGTAATCGAAACTCAAATTATTGAAATTGATAACCAAGAATAATCTATTACAAAGTACAAACTACTTGAAATAAAATTACAATTAATCGGGCCGACTTGATCAGCCCATCTACTAGGATGAAAGCCCACAAAAGATCCTATCCAAAATAAGAGAATTACTCTAGAAAAAACAAAACTAAACTGTGATTTTTTTCCATGTAGTTATTTTAAATATTCGTTTTTAGTTAAATAATTTTAAATTTGTGATTTTAGTTTATGTGGCTTCATTTCACTTGCAATTAAACCTGACTTCACTAGCCCCATTAAGTCTGGTCGTTAAACCCATCAGTGCCCCTCACGTGAAGGGCAGTATTGTCATTTTTCTCACCAAATAAACCATAGCTCTAATTCGCAAGCACCCTCACGTGAGGGGCTGGGGTGTATTTTGGGCAAAAAAGAACAAAATTGTCCCGCATGTGAGGGGCACGCTGATGAGTTTAACAACCAGATTTAACAGTGTTAGTGAGTTCAGATTTAATTGTAAGTGAAATGAAACCATATGGATCAAAATCGCAAGTTTAAAACTATTGGATGAAACTACATATTTAGACAAATCCCAGAAATGAAGACCGCAGTTCAACAAATAAGAATAGTATGAGCGAATCCAACAAATAAAATAAAATAAACCTACTTGACACACTAAAAATAGTATGAGCGAAAGTAAGGTTCGTGTCTTCAGGGATACAGATTAACTTTATTATACAAAAACGTTTTAAGTGCAACACGATTGTTTTAAAAATGGGGGTTTTGATTTAAACTTGAAATTGATGAAAACAAAATATTATAAAAATATGAATTCAGATATATAAAAAATAATTCCAACACTAAGGCAATTACATGATTTAATTCTAGCTTATGATCATTAACACTTATGGTGCAATGATTTTATGTTTAAACGGTTTGTATCAAAACCAGAAGTCACGCCGTTCGGACATCCACTCTATCTGATGTCTAACCACACGTCGTTCGGTGATTAGAGCCAACCCGCTACTCCAAGCTCACGCCGTTCGGATATTAGTGTGCAGGTTGCGTGATAGAAGTATCGATTATAATCAAACACTCACGCCATTCGGAGTGTTTAACTAGATGATGCGACTATAATAATTTTGAGTTCATAGACAAACTCAAAACATTAGTTGTTTCTTTTACCAAAACTTAAAAACTGATTAGGGTTTTAAAATATTGATGAACTTTATTAGAGAAATTAATAACGTGATCAAGTTTATTAAAAATCTAATATATGCCGGAATGAACCGGATTTAAGATCAAGAACCACACAAACAAACCAATTAAACAAACAAACCACATAACTATTTCACATAAGTTTTGAATCAAAATCAAAATACCATAGTGTTGAAACTAAATTGATTTAGCCGGACACGACTAAATCAATCAATCCGAATAAGAAACGAAACATGAAACATCAACCCACGAAACCAGCAAAAAAAATCTTTTCTTCTTGGTTGAGCTCTCCAATATTCCAGCCGTCAAAGATGATGCCTATCTCCAATTGCTTATTCTCTATTTATCTTCTTTCCAACCTTATCCACCAATTTGAACTTTTGATGTGATGGCCCACTTTTCTTAACAATATTCACGAGAATTGGCAGGGAACAAAGTTTATTTCTAGTATTATTTCATCCTTTTTTAGCCTTTATAGTCAAGTTAACTTGGACACCTTATAGATAAAAATAATGGCTTGAGGCTTAGACTTGTCAATCAATAGCATCTCGTTAAATCATGCTCAGCATAATCGCAACATTCAAGGTCGTTCCCTAGATGATTAGTCACCTCTCGAATCCCATAATCACCTCTCGCAATCTCTCCACACCTACATAATGACAAAAACGATTCAATGTAGACTCCGGTCCACAAAACAAATGTTTCACAAAATAATGTGATTTATGTATAATAAATGCATTATATATGGCGAAAATTGAGCGTTTAAAGTGTTATAAAACGTGCCAAAAATGCAGCTAACAAAAGAAGATAACAATATCACAGCTTGAGTCTCGTTATCCAACCTCATGCCCACAGAAGCTAACATGGACATGATCGAGTTGAAAATAATAATGTGACCTGCGACTGAACCTCCCTCATGCATCCTTGTCATAAACAATTCCCTCATCAAGAACACCTTATTGGCTGCAAACGGTTTTTCATACATATTTGACCGAGCCGTTATCATACCACGAGCCATCGTTACTTCCATGATATTAAATGCAACGCTCCTCGTCAAAGCCAATGTAATTTTACCTCTAGCCTTCTTGTCCTTTGAGTTCCAAATTGCTTCTTCGGCTTTATCCTATTATCCGGCTTTTCCTCCAATACCATATCCAAATCATGTTCACCAAGTAACGCCTCTATTTGCATTCCACCATGCAAAATCAGCCCCGTTAAACTTGTCGATTCGAACCTTCCCGTCTTCAGACGCCACAAACGAGATAACAGAGAAAAAACCAATAAAATAAAAACTCTAGCCCAAAACCCGACACCTTCTCTTACAAACCGAAACTCCTGTCAACAAATACTCGAACCACACAATCAAAGCAAACCCGAATAACAACGAATCTTGAACACCCAACCTACGATTCTAGTCCGACAACAAGAAGCAACCAGCATTGCTTCTTCTTTGATTGACAGTCGTAAAACACGACCTAGCATGTGGTATCTTCTTAACAGCAGCGATTCAAAGAGTCAAAACCCTAATCGCTTGATGACAAAATAGAAGACTTTTATCTTCCTTCTTTGTGTGCGTTGAACATGCCACAAGCTAAAACAAAAAAAATTTTTTTTTTTTTGTTTGTAAGTTAAGACAAAACTAAGAAAAAAGTATGCACTTCTTTTGCCAGCCAAATTAATTAGCTCAAAATACTCCTTGATTACCGTGCCACACCAACACAATTCTTGCAAGAGTTTACGATTACTGTGATAAACCAGAAAACAAATCCCTCATATCAGTGCACTCGTGTGTTCAAAAAATCTTCGGCTCTGATTCCACTTGTTAGGTATTAGTCAGAGTTGGTATGAAACGGAATAACAAATACACACACACAAACGAAAAACAATAAATAGGAGACACAAGATTTTACGTGGTTCGAACAAGGCGACCTACGTCCACGGGCTGCAAGTAGGTTATTTTTATTTAGCACACTACAAAAGATAACAATACATGAAATAATATATATAGATAACAATTATGTTTAATACAGTAAGGACAAGAATACTTTAAATGGGCCATCCTCCATAATGCTATGTGTAGTGGAGGGGCTAGCCCAATATAGATATACATATATATACACCACACACTAAAGAATATAATAATAATATTCTTTAAATATGCACATGCGAGTAGTATTCCTCGCCCCCCCCCCTTCTCGCCCCATTTATCGCTTGGGGAGGCGGTGTTCCAGCCCAATTTCGCCCCTCTTCGCCCCATGCTCTCGCCCACTGCACTTGGCCTAATTAAACGGGCCGCCCACTTTTGTCTTCTAATCATCAACCAACGAACCCGACCCAAAGGCCTTCATTAATCCTAACAGTTACCAGTATAATTTTAACCCATTAATAACGAATATTATTTTTTCCCATAACCCGTTAACGATGCCAAATTTATAACCCGCCGCTTGGATAAATTTGACCGTTAATTAAATTGTTAATAATAAACGAAAATATTACCTATTTCCAGCTTAATTTTTACTCGTTAATAAAAAACTTATGACTCGTTCTTGAAAAAAGCATGGCTCATTAATAATACCTTTTAGCCCGCCGGTGAAACACTGCGTGAAAATTTAGATACAGTGACACAGAATAAGTGTCACTGTATCCATTTCGTCACACATATCCCTTTCAGTCCAAGTGACACCAAAGCCGCCGCCACCATAGATACCATACAGTGACCTTGAAGTTTTGTGACCGTAGGTCTTAAAAAGCGTGACTAAAAGGTTTCAATATTTTTGCTGGAATCAAGCTTTCGTCTATTAAGTGTGACTAAAGGTAGCAGCGGTCACATGAATCTATTTTCAATGTGACCGTTTCTACTGTATAGTCACAAACATTTATGTTTTAGCGACAAAAATTTAATACAACAGTGACAAAATGTAGCAAGTTCAACATGATGTTCTTATAAGTGTGGCCGTTTCATATATATAATGACGTGAAAGCTTGTTATTGTCACATTGAATTAAAATTACAGTGACAAAAGGTTTTAAGTAGTCACTTTAAGTGTGACTATTGTCTATCTTTGGTGACACATATTGTATCTGCCCAAGTTTCAACTTTAAGTGTGGCTATTGTCTATCTTTTGTGACACATAACGTTTTTGCCCACTTTTAACTATAAATGTGACTAAAAACCAAATTCAATTAATATATTGTAATTCTAATTAAAAAATTATTAAATTAACATGAAACCCCTAGCTAATGGAAATCCAAATCATATCATATATTAATAATAATATATATCCATACATAAGATTGTTCATCACACTAAACATTGAAGTAAAATATATATTATCGATCTGTAGGCCGTCTTTGTTGATCGATCATCCTTGTGTCAGGATCATCATGCAGATCTTCGTCCCTTAAACAAGGTTTTGCTTTTTTCTTTTCTTCTTTGGTGGTGGTGACTCTGGTGGTAGCTGGAGGAACAAAACATGGAAAAAAAGTTGATATATATATGAAACAGATTAAAACCAAAGTGGATCGAACTTACTGCATATATGATCAATGTAAATATAATTCACTGGATAATAATTCTCAGCCAAATGGAAACAAATAAACTGGATGTTCACTGTCCACATCATCAAATGAATTCACAGCCAAATGGATGCGGAATATATCAATACCGAAATAGAAAATAATTTAATTAAGCTCATTAAGTTACTTACTTATTCAAATATATGGAAACCAAAGAAAAACTGAGCGCAAAGAGGAAACTAAACCTGTAACTCGGGACATTTGATTAGTCTTTTTGGCCAGGCAACAAAGCCACCTAATGTCTATTCAACTGTTGTAGCTTCGTCTGTTGGAATTGGTAAAAATGCACAAGGTTTTTCAGCTATATCAACAGAAACTTTCAGGTCATCTTTTTGAATTGGTATTCCATGAACTTTTTTGACTTTTGTTTGATCCTAATGAATGTGGACTGTACCCATTGCCACAATATCCCTCATGCCTAGATGATACAACTTACACTTGTACGTATTCTAAAAAAATTAATGGCATATATATATATATATTAATTAACATCATATATAAAGTCAAAGTCAATACTTTGGCCCGTTTGACTAACATTCAATTTCAATATAAAAATGACAAGCAGTTGACCAGAAAAAAAGTCAACACAACACTGCAATATACGCTGAGTAGCAACTGGGTATTTGGGATGGTTTGAATCCCGACAGTTTGTGGGATGGAGGCACGAGATAACGGAGGTGTGGTGATGTATGAAGGTGATGTGAAGGTTACGCCGTTACGGTAACTGAGAAGAGAGTTGGTGTATGGAATATGGATAAGGGTCTGTACTTACTTGGTTGCTTATTGATTTCATCCTATGAAGGGTCTGTACTTACTTCCATTTGAAAGATAGTCTTCATAGTTACTTCATAGCTCTCTACATCCACAAAATTAAAAACTTGAATAGTTCAATGACAAAGAGCAAAACAAGAGGAATGTATATCATACAATTTCTCCAACTTTCAGTCTCAAACGTTTTTTTATAAATACTTAGGTTAAATATAAAGACTACAATTTGCAACTTACCAGGTCAACTGGGAAATATGTATGCAGCTTCTTTTGGATTTTCTTCTCCCTTGCCCATGGCTCAAACTCGTTCCTGGTTAACTCGTCAAACATTTAAATTTAATTAACTGAAGACACTAAATCAGTAACAATATAGACACTTTGTAACTAGATAAAGATAATTGTTTGTTAAAAATAAAACAAACACATAAAAGATAAGTTTGTAACCTGTTTGACCCCATATGAATCAGATCCAACACTCTGCAGTCTTTTGTGTAAGGCCACGTTACCAGTGCCCTACATTTGGTGTTGGATTTACTCATAAACATAAAACTAAATATCAGAGTTAATTAAAACTTTTGCGGAATAACATAAAACATCAATAGTCATTACAAACATTCATAACCTTGTTTTTAAAACATAACTTAAACATGTCTTTTAGTTCAAAACATAACAAATAGATCTTCAGATGCCAGCTTCTTTATTCTACCGCCATGTGTCCCCGCTTAAGCCAACTACCTCATTCTACTCACTTGCGTGCATACTAAAAGTCAGCTACGCTGAGTGAGTTCTAGTTAATCACATAACATACAATACGTACACTTACCTTCCATTATGCATCCGAAGACACATAATAATTACGTTACTATTTTACTTTCATTACATAACTTCATACATACATACATACATACACACATACTTTATTACTTTCATACTATATATTTACTGTCCATTCTATCTCAGATATTTTTAAGGTCTGATCCCTTCCTTTTCTATCTCAGATATTATTAGGGTCTGATCCCTCTTTCCTTTGTCTATCTAAGATATTGTTAGGGTCTGATCATTTTCTTGTCTATCTAAGATATTATTAGGGTCTGATCCCTTTCTTCACTATCTCAGATATTATTAGGGTCTGATCCCTTACTTCTTCATCTTCGTACATTCTGTCTTTACATGCCCTTAACATACATACTTTCTTTAATCATTCACACATATTCATATGTTGTACATATTTCTATCATACACATTCATCTATCATAAACATACCTCCCTTGTCAACACGTGCAATATCCGAAGATCGTTCACGTACCGACAAGCTTTCATTCATATTTAAGATATACATTCATAACATATAAATCATACATGGCACACATTTACCATTTACGGTAAGTGTATTAACTATCACATCGAGTATGCACACAGCCCCGAAAACATAACAAGGAATTGGGGCTAGAAACTCACCTGAATGCGGTTACGTTCACCGTTTTATGGTAATCCTGTTCTTGAGCTGTGCACGACTAACTGTATAACAATTACACGTATCAATTATCTATCGCTACTCATATCGTATTTCTATCTTTATATAACCCATAACGAACGGGGGTCCGAGGGCAGCGCCCCTGGCAGCGGGGTTCTAGGGGCGGCAGCCCCTAGCGGGGTCCAAGGGGCAGAGCCCCTGGCTGGGGTTAGTTATCTTAGCACATTTTCCACTAGGATTTTAAATTATTTTCTAAATCGCTAACTCATTCTCTATAACGAACTAAGCCTAATTTGTTGGCTAATTCGTTATCCTTTGTTCTGATTCGTTATGTTTTCCTCCTTAATTTGTTACCTTGATTCTTCCTCTTATCCTCTGATTCGTTATTCCAATTCGCCATCTGGACATGACTTGATTCGTGGTTTAATTCGTTATTGGAGCTTAGCGAACTGGTGAGTAACGAGTCACCTGACTCGTTACGTGGTTCGCTATCCTAGTTTGTTAGTCTACTTCGTTAACTTGAGGTAACGAACTGGGTGAGCTGATTCGCTACCTGGACACAACGAATTGCACCATTCTTAACGAATCATTCCTGTTCTTATCCAGACTTTGACTTAGGGTCAAAGTCAAAATTACCTAGAACACAGAATAGTCAACATTCATCAGATTCTGCAATTAAACCCTCGTTTCTTAACCAAATATCATGATTTAGGTATCAACGGATTCGGAATTACAGCGCCTACAAACCCCAACCATCAAATCGGCCAAACATCAATGTTTAAGGGGTGTGATTTAGGCATATAGGTTACGGGTTCTTAGGTTAACAATTAACCTATCAGATGCTAACCAATTTCAGTGATATTTGTTTGGTTAGATTCGTTTTCAACACACTAAAACAGATTTGTGATTATCTAAATGAATCCGGACCTAAATGAACGATTCCTAGTTATAAACGTATCTTAAACGAGTCGAAATACGAACAAGGTTAAGCCTTGACGTTGCTTTGGTTCTTCACGACGATCTAGCACCAACAATCTCGGTTTTTCAACTTCGGATCTAGGCTCGGGTTAAGGATGGTCTTGTGTGTGTTTTTGATGATGTAGGCTATGGTGTAGAGATGGATAAGAATGGAAAGGTTTAGGGGTTTAAGGGTATTTATACTCCCTTAAGCCCATGGACCTAAGGCCCATTCCATTTTATATTCCATCTTCTAAAGTCCAAGCCCAACCGTGTATAGTTTATTATCTAAACCGATAACGACACAATATAAAATAAACGAAATTTATCTTATTATTATAACCAAAAATAGGATGTTACATTTTGCCTCATTTCCATATATGAGAGCTGGTCAATAACTTTTAAGTTTCTGAACACGTTAAGTTTACAAGACTGTACGTGGTTATTACAATTAAGATATTAAACTGAAAACTAAAATAACAACTTATGTATCTACAAACTAAATTACACTATATAAAATTAAACACAATTAACATATATCTTAAATCATCATAAAACCCTAAATCTGAATACATGGAATAAAATAAATAAACTAGAAAGAACTGGCATACCACTGATGTCGAACCCACGGGTCAGCAGCATCAATTTCAAATCTGGTCAATTGCAACAAGTCTCGCCAGAAAGTGCCTATGCACACCTAAAATCCCCAAAATTAACATGAATTATACCTAAAATCCCCAAAATTAACATATATTATACCTAAAATCCTCAAAATCAACATATAATATACCTAAAATCCCCAACATTAACATATATTATACCTAAAATCCCCAAATTAGTATGATTATATCTAAAATCTCCTAAATTAACATCTATTATGCCTAAAATCTCCTAAATTACATGTATTATGCCTAAATCACAAAAATTAACAAGTATTACCTAAAATCCCGACTTACAAGAAATATGGTGACAGAAGCAGTGGTGGTAAGCGGTGGTCGTCGGAATTAAGCGGCACCGGAGATGGTTGTGGTTTGGAGTGAAGAAAGTGGTGCTCGACGGTGGTGTTTGGCTGTGGTGGCGAGGTATAGGACAACGATGGTGGGGGCTATGTGTACTGGCGGTGGCTATTCGGAGGTTGCAGTGGTTAATCGGAGGGTTGAATGGTGTGAGGATGAGATGGTAGAACTAGGGTTTGTAGTGGTCAGGGAGTTTTGGTAGGCAAAAGGAAAATATCTGAGGTTTTTAGGAGGGACAGAGTGATCGACGGAGGGAAAAACCACCGCCCAAATTTTTAGAGGTCATTAGTCACACAAAAAAGTTTAACCATGTGCATAATAAACTACTGTATGGTCACACCTAGTAACTCATGTAAGTGACCAAATCCAAAACCATTCAGTCACAAAAATAAAAAACTACAATGACGGTTGGTAACAACTGGCCACACACATCCAGTGTGAATATGTTACCTGTGCTTTTGGTCACATGAATAAAAAATCAATCAATACCATGGCAGTTGGTAGCATTTGGTCACTCTTTTGTTCAGTGTGGCTAGCAACTGTCACATTATTTTATTGAAGTGTGGCTAAAATGTGAGTTTATGGTCACGTTCTTTTTGAAAACATGACCAAAGGTATCATAACGGTTTTTATTGTCACACGAAATTGAAGTGTGTGTCTAAAAGATGTGTTTATGGTCACGTTTGTTAAGAAAGCGTGACCAAAGGCCTCGTAACTGGGCTGTTTCGTCACACGAATACTCAAATGTGTGGCTGAAACTAAGATTAGTCACAGATTTTTTCAAAAGTGTGACAAGGCGGTTTTTGAAAAAGTGTGACTATAGCCCAGATCTGACATAGTGAAATACACTGTTTCAATAACCCGTTATGACACCAAACTCTTACACGCGATAGGGATAATTTTGACCCGTTAATGACAAATATTATTATTCCTTATAACCCGTGAATAATATTAAATTTCTAACCCGTTACCGCGATAATTTTAAACAATTACAGAAACAAAAAATTGAGCCACCCAAAGTGCCAACCAACCCAAGCAAAAATACGAAATTTATCACATTATGAAGTTAGTGATTTAATGAACAACTATAGTTCAAGTTTAAAGCATGACTAATTCTACTACAATCTCACAACATCATGTTGAAAAAATTGTACAGAGAACGTCAGAACTTACAAAGCGGCCAAGAACAACGATTAAACCCATTATTAACCTCCAAAAGCCCTACAATTTATCTCCAACTGGAACAATAAAAAAATGTAATAATATATTAAATGAGCATACAAACATATCTATATTACTATACTAGACGGGTGCCCGCGCGATGCAGCGGGTGTTTGAACTTGTTAATCATGTAATAAATATATGTGTTTATGGCTCGGTTAAAACTTTGAAATCGTTTAAACCGGTCATTGGTTTGACTTCTTTTTTCTTTTTCTTTTTTTACTTTCGGTTTGTTGGTCGGTTTCAAAATTTTCAAAACGTAGTGAACGGTTGGTTCGTGGTTTATACTGGCAACCGGCCATATGAAACCAGACCAGACTGTAAATGTTGAATGCATTTTAATGTTTTTATTATTAATTATTAGATATGTTTTGTAATATATATTAGATATAGTTAAAATTTAATTGAACATAATCTTTATATTACAAATAACTTGGCTATACAACTTCAAATTAACCTAATTGCAGTATGATTCATTTTGTGATCTTTGTTTAAATTAATAATTATTTTAAACTAAATTTATTATTAAAGTTTAAACTGTGAAACCAAATTGGAACCAGGCCATTAGTAACGATTCGGTTTCAACTTTCAATGGTTGAGTTTGGTTTTGGACGACCAAAAAATCAGTATTAATGGTTGGACTCATAAGTCTAACTTAAAAACCATCAAAACCGACACTGAACACCCCTACGTAACATATTAATTTATTTAAAATGAAAAAAAATTACAACAATATTATATCCAAATAAAAGAGAATAAAATGCTCGTTTTTATGGTGCAATTTGTTTATAAAAATATTAACGTTTGAAAAGGCTATAGTCGTTTAAAAATCATGGGTGGGAAGTTAGTTTACAACTTAAATTAAAAACATAATATGGTTAAAGATGAGGAACCAAACTTGTAAGTTGAATGAATTGTGTTTAAAAGACAATTTTACCCTTAATAACACATGTAACGCATGCTTTAAGTGTTGTAAATTACTTAAAAATGAGTGTCTTAATTTACCCTTATTTGATGTAAATGACTATATAATACAATTACCCTTATTTGTAGAGTAATTAGTAATTACCATCGCCTAAGGTATCGATCCATGCTATAGGCAATCAATCCACTCAATAGAACTATCATAAATTAATTGCATGTCACCGGAGGGAGGGAGATGAATTTTAACGTCGCTTCAATTTTGTTTCTGGAGTTCCCAAATTGGTAAGGATGCATCATTAATTGACATGATTATTTGAGGAATATTGATGGTGGGAACTGGAACTGGGAAGTGGAAACTGTATGGGAGAATGGAGATTGACCGACTGGAACTGCCTTCAAGCTACTTACACGTGATGGAAACCAATAAATGTTTTTATCGGATGGCTGAGATTAAAATAGTTGAATTCAAAGGCCCGAGATTAGAAGTTAGCATACCAAGTCTATGAACCAAAACGTATAATCACAAGAACGTTAAGGGTATTTCTTTGTTCTTTTATAAAGAATGTTAATATAAACAATTTATAACCTTCAATAAAAATTTGTAACAATTTGATTATTTTATGTGCGGTATAATATTATATTGAGTTGATTTTATTCTTATGGTTATGTAAATTGAAATGTATAATTTGGGAGGGCTGTTTTGTAATTTCATAGATAATAATGTAAATTATAAAGAGGGGTGTTTATAAACATTTTATAGGTTTTTAGTTGCATATATAAGTTTTACTTTAATGTTTCATTGACCTGTACGTTATAATCTACAAATCGGTTTTGCAAATTTTTAAATATCGAAACGTCGACAAAAATAAGCACGTCATAATGTTTGGTCCAATTTTTTTAAGAAATTTATATTATATCTAAAAATATGGACGAAAACAGAGAAAAATATAAGTTTGACTAACTTTTTGATAAAGATGATGGATAAAATGTGTGAACATTTCTAGATATTACAAAAGTTAACTAAAGTTTAAGAGATATATTGTAAGTTTTAAGGGGTATATATTGTAAATATAAAATGATAATTGGAAGCTACGGTTAGTTATTTTCTGTAAAGTCAAAAATGCCCCCAACAGATTTAAAAATTATGCATTAGGAGTTGTACAAGTTGAATTAAAGATTGGATCTCTTAATACATATTTACTCAACCCTTAAATATCAGTTATATACCTTTCTTAAACCAGATATATTACGTATCAAGAATGCATATTTTAAATGGAATATAAATTTGGAATCAATATTTAGAGCAATCCTAAGATTCCATTTTGGACAAGCATGGGTTTTGTTTATTAAGGGAATATAAAGGAGTACAACCTGTAAGTCTAAAATAGGATTATATGCTATTTTTTACTATTATCATGATGTAATTAACTATAATAAAATGTGCTATATATAAAAAGGAGATGATTAGTGGTAAGCAGGTCTCAGTCACAAACCAAATATCAAAACCATTACTAGCTATTGCGCAATATAATGGATGTAGAGAAAGTGTTCCACATGAACGGTGGGCTTGATGAACATAGCTATGCCCAGAATTCACATCTTCAGGTTAAACATTAGTTCTTTGCATATTAATTTAAGCGCACCATGTTGCCAGGTTACCTGCCATCGTATTGTAAATTTGTAATCATTTGGCTTTGAGCAATATAATTATGGTGTTTAATTACTTAATCATATTTCATTTGTGTAGAAAAAAGCTTCAGATAGGGTGAAACACACAACACTCAAAATCCTTGAAGAAGCCTACGTCTCCCTAACACCAGAAAGCTTAGGCATCGCCGATCTTGGCTGCTCGTGTGGCCAAAACACATTATCAACCATACGAGAAATGGTGGAAGTCGTCGACAAAACCACCTCAAACAACTCACCACCTGAGTATCGTGTCTACCTTAACGATCTTCCAACCAACGACTTCAATGCCCTCTTCAAGATCTTGCCAGATTTTTACAAAGAACTACATAACGAGAGGCATCATCGGTGCCAAAAGCACGAATCAAATGTATTCATCGCTGGCTGTCCAGGCACTTTTTATGGTAGATTGTTTCCAGACAATTGTCCGCACTTCATTTACTCCTCTAACAGTTTGCATTGGCTCTCCAGGGTAAGTGAAGTATTCTCTATGTATTTGGGTGCATATGTAGTATGACGAAAGAACATATTAAGATAAATAGGTTTTAGTTTAGTAAAAGGGTTCGAGTTTGTTGCTGGTCGAACCTATGAACATGTTTAGCTAAACGGGTTGGCTGACCTGACCAATTCACAAGTTGACCAATCTAATGTTTTTATATTTTAAAATTTGTTTTTTTTGTCACAACCTAGAATCATTGAATAGTTCAGCCAAAATTTAAAAATTATAAGATAAGATTAGGTTAACCTTTATATTTTAAACTTATTTTTTATATGCATTTAAAGTTTTCTACTTTAAATTAGTAACATTATGACAAGGTATGACTAATATTGTACTTGTTTAGATTCCTCCGGGACTCTATGACAAGGAAGGTAGATCGGTTAACAAAGGTAGACTTTACATCTCCAAATCGAGCTCGTTACAAGTCACTAAGGCATATTCCGATCAATTCCAAGAAGATTTTTCATTGTTTCTGCAATCACGGTCAAAAGAACTTGTGTCCGGAGGCCGGATGGTACTTATTTTGTTAGGAAGTAGAGATCAAAGCCATGTTGATAGGGGCAATTCATTCCTTTGGGAACTTCTTTCACGATCATTTGCCACCTTAGTCTCTAAGGTACGTTAGCCTTGAGGCATGGCAGGGTAGTCGACGGCCACAGGCCCGACACCCGCTAGGCCCGACACCCGCTATGCCCGATTTTTTTTTTCAAAAAAAGTTATATGTATTTTTATCAAAAAAATATGTATAATCAATGTTGCAGTACAATTACATAACCACTAGCTTAGTCTATTGGTAATGGGGTATGACATCTAACTAAAATGTTGTGAGTTTAGTCTTACTTGAGACAATTTTAAGCTTATTTTTATACAAAAGTTTTTTACAAAACTCAAATTATAATCAAGTAAGCCCATTTAAAATTAAATTATTTAAACCCAACAAAATATTATTTTTACTTAAGGCCCAATTTTTTTTTTTTTTGCCTTTGGCCCAAAATTTTTTTCGCCTTCTCGGAGCCAGCCCTGGGTACGTACAATATGGCCAATTAGTATAAATGGAAACCGCTAGTGATAGTCCATCAGGAAACATAGCGCAGGGAAACATGGAAGCCATCAGCTATTATCGACGAATTGAGTTCTCGAGTTGATTGTAGACAATTTTCTAGAACTTACGTGTATGTTAAATTTCTTATTTTTGGTTTATTATGGTTCATGTAGGGAGAAGTCAAGCAAGAAAAAGTGGACGAGTACGATACCCACTTTTATGCACCCTCCAGAAACCAACTAGAGGAGGAAATAAAGAAAGAAGAGTCTTTTGAAATTGATCGGTTTGAAATGTTTGAAAATGAACGCTATTCAGGTCCTTATATGAGTCATGGGACCGCGGTGGCGAGGGCCATTCGAGCGGTCCAAGAGTCGATGATTTCTAAACACTTTGGTGAAGAAATCCTTGACAGGTTGTTTGAGTATTACGGAAATTTTATAGATGAAGAGATGGACAAAGAAGAGATCAAGCCCGTAAATTTTATTATCGTCCTTAAGAAAATATGATTTTGAAGAGTTGTTGGTATTGTTGTGTGTGTGGCATGTTTGTTTACAAGTAAGAACTTATGTGTATTATTTCAAGTTAAATGCATAAATCGTTGTGCTTTGGTTACAAGTTCAAATCTGGGTTTACGTTTAATCTATTTACACAACATCATTCACAATAGCTTCTTTATCGCCAACTCTATAATTACACAAAAAAATATTATATTTTCTCTCATAATCAATAAAATAATGCACCGCATGGTCTCCAAAAAAATCCAAACAGACCTTGCGATAAATTGGGCAAGGCTCATCAGTCGGGAACATAGGGATCATTAACCGGTACTTAAGGATATCCCGATACTCCAAACCCGACATATGTTGGCCGAATCCTTCAATGGGGATGGCCGTTAGAAAATCCTGAGCCCGAGGAGCCCAGAGGCATTCAAACACCGCCTTTTTAGCGAAGGGATAGATCAAACTTCACTTATAAACTCTGGGCGATTCCACTAAATAAGACACTCACCACAACATGTTGGGCTTTAGGGGGGGGGGGGGGTGTCCTTATTAGAGAACCCGCTAAGATCAAACTCTGTAAGTGAAGTACGTAAACGATCCATCGCACACCCATAATCAGAGTCCAGCCCATAAATATCACAACCCCGAAGAATATGGTCTTGCAAACACCACGATTGTGCTCTCGAAGCCACAAAAGCATATGTAGATACATCCTTGGCCGAACATAGACCCAACCCCACAAAACGGGTAGGTAGTGATGCCAACCTCTATTGGAGATCCTCGAAGAAAGGACCCCCACAAACCACGATGTCCTCAATCGTCCTTCGAAGACCATTGTCAAATATAGAAACAACTTCTCCCACATACATAGGTTGGGACGTTCTCAAACCGAACAAAAGCTTTGCGACTCCCATACATTAGCGAAGCAAAAGAAGCTCGCATTGAGGATCCCGAAGTCTTGGGAGACAGCTCATTAGTTCCACAGCGCTAGATGCCCTTTTCATAGCCAAAATGCTGATAAACCCCGCATCCCGGTGATGGTGCGTGTGCGCGGCTTGTATAAATATGATAGATTGGATATTAGCTTTTGCACAAGATCGTGTTTTAAATTTATAAAGTGATTTCTACTAAGACTAAACACACACAAAATAGGCAAGTGTACCTATCGTATATGTAGGATAGTATTGGTAAGAACCAGTATCGATCCGTGGACACAAAGGTTTCTAATAATAAATCGTTGTTTTTCTTTAATCGGAGGTTTTAATCATTTTGGGGTTAATTTTGAACTTTTTATAAAATGTAAATACTTATATATAATATATAGGTGACCAAGATAAGAAATTCTAAATGAGTTGTTCAATTATGCGAAGGTTACCATCTAAGATCAAGAATCCACTCCATTTTAGCATTGATAATTAATATGTAGACATGTGATAAACTTGCCATAGCAATATATGATAGATAGCTCCTTAAACCTTAAGTGAGCATCTTTGGCACTAAGGAGATGATATGCGCATTTTAAAGTCCACCCTTTCCTAACGCCATACCATCTCAATGATGTCAATTTAAGT
Organism: Bidens hawaiensis; assembly: GCF_021521415.1. Taxonomy (NCBI): domain Eukaryota; kingdom Viridiplantae; phylum Streptophyta; class Magnoliopsida; order Asterales; family Asteraceae; genus Bidens; species Bidens hawaiensis. The sequence goes on along the minus strand of NW_027499785.1, from coordinate 25,478 downwards.
TGGCAAGTAGTTTCGTAAAGTAGAAATATTAGGATTGACTTCAATTTCTCGAATACCAATTCTAACAACTTCGGGTGGTTGTAGTTCATCACACAACCTCCCCTTGGTTGATTTATGTAGGCTATAATTACACATTCCGTTAACATAAAGTTTCTTTAACTAATTTGATATCCTAAGCAAAGCCATTTTCGGATTACCAAGGTTTAAAAAAAAAATCATAACTTATATCTCATCATTTCTAAGTAAAATATAAGGATCCATGTTTCGATAATGTATCAAAGTATTTCTATCTTTCAAGAACATGAATCGATTATGAACGATTGCCAATGAGATTGACAACCACCAACTTTGAATTAGTGATTTAAGATGGTGAAACATTTCTCATCAAAAGATAATTGTAATATAACCATGTACTTTACTAGACTACATCACATGTCTTGATTAATTATTAAGTAAAACAAAGCTTCTTCATAGATTTTAGATGGTAAAAGGAGTTTAGCTCATAATGAGCATGATGATAAACATTAAGATGATTGATAATAACAAATACATGATTATACTTGGAACAATCTAACCAAATGTAGATGAATATTTCTTCTTAATGATGGTAATGATGGTTGATGATGGTGATTAGTGGTGATGACCTCTAATCCTTCAAATTCTTCACTAGATCTTCAAAGTGAGGGTTAGTGTGTGTTTTTATAAGTGAAAACCGGAGAGAATTCTTTTCAAGGCACACCAAATGAATGCAACATGAGCCACTATTTATAGGAAATCTGGAAGGTGAGGCACGGCCCCGTGCATGATGAGCACGGCCCCGTGCATTTTTATGACATGTGCCAGATTTGTTTTGTCTTTTTTGTGAGGTGGCAACGGCCCTGTGGTTGGTAGGCACGGCCCCGTGTTTTTTAGTGACATGTGCTCAATTCTTTTTTGTCTTTTCTGCATTCTCGTCCACGGCCCCGTGCATGATGAGCACGACCCCGTGCTTTTGTTTCCAGATTTTTTCTTTTCTTGTGTCAGAAGCATGGGGGCGTGTTTCTTTGTTTTCTTGTGTTTTCTTTTGTTTTTCTTCGTCTTTTTGCTTGTTTCTTCGTTTGAGGCTTGGTTTTACCTGAAATTATGTTTTATTATGATAAGTAGCCTTTTATGCTATGTTTTTAGATAGAAATTGCAGTTTTTAGAGATTATTTGATGCCGAAAAGATGTATATTTATATGTACATTAAACATCTCCACACTTGAACATTGCTTGTCCTCAAGCAATCTTATTATAAATATCCTCTAAAAACAACAAGTTTAGATTTTAGCTATCCCTTAAGTGAGCTCCAAGAAGACGAAACAAAATAACCAATCTTTATGTTAGTGATAAATAAGAGAGAACTTTTGTTTTTATGAGATTCCGTTTATGCAAAACGTCACGTTCTCACAATGTTCACTCACACTCGGTTTTATATCTGATTATACCTGTGATGTATGTATATAAACACTCTTTAGCCAAAATGCAACCTGTGATAAATAAGCTTGTAACAAGTTCAAATTTCCACCTTTTGAAGGGTTGCATAGATCAGAAGGTAAAAGGGATTTCGGTTTAGTGTGAGTAGGGATTGGTATTTTGAGGCGGTTCAAGGGTTAATGGTAAACACAACTTCCACTGTTTGTCGGGAGTTTTGAGATGTCTTCAATGGTTAGCTCCTTTTCTTTGAGTTATATATATATATATATATATATATATATATATACCTAATGACTCTTTTAAGGTCAGATCGTCAAGACCGGTTTTATCGAGGATGTGGATCAATTCTTCCTCAATCCTATTATGAATATAACTTCCAACTCTAATGGATCGTTCGGCTTTGAGCCTAATAGCTCCCATCCTCATTAGTTCGGTATATTCATGCTGAGACTGAGTTTGACTTTTTCTACATCTTCCTTCGTGGGACCAGTTTCCGCAACCTAAACATCGTTAATATCTTTTCACTCTTCTCTTCATTGCGTTCTTGGAAATTCCACAGAATGGTGGCCTTTGTTCGTTTTGGCGCCACTTTTTCCTCACCTCATTGTTAAAGAGAAAAATTCTCTTCCTAAGTTCTGGAGGCAACCTAGGTTTTGCGAAGTGTATGCAGCAAAGGAAATTGAAATCGAAAGAATGCATTTCCAGTTCTTTAGGGTCTGCCGGTAAAAGACCTGTATTTTACCGGTGAAAGTGGATAAGGTGATCGGATTTTTGGGTTTTGTAATTTTGGTAATGGGTTTGATCGAATTGTGTAGATATTACCTTCTTCCTTATACAACGCTTCATGCGGTCTTGAAATGAATAATTGCGACAAGTTCTAAATCACACGAAACATATGACTCACTCAAAGCTTCCGAAAAAAATATTTATGTGGCATGAGGTTTATCTCATAGTAACGGAGGAATTGGGTATTAACGCCATATTTTGCATAAATTTATTCTCAATATTACAAAACTTCTTCTTACTTTTTCACTTTTATGTAATGATTGGTTATTTGTAAAAAAAAATTTCTTTGCTGTCTCTTTAGGTTTTTAAGTAATCTTTGTTTGCTGCAAAAAATATTTGTTTTAGAGAATTTTTATAATTAGTTGGACAAACAATTGGTCAAGTAATTCCCCTCCCCACACTTGAATCTCACATTGTCCTCAATGTGACAAGATTCATGAAAATATAAAAATTCTAGTTGAGTGTAATGGGTAAAATATGGAGAGTTACTTCCCTATGGGTCAACGAAATTTCGACAGAGCGTCCCCTGTTTTTCTTCCGTTTTCCTGTTTTTGTACCTGTATAATATAAAACTGCAAACATCCACAAACAACCAAGCATAAACTGCTGAAAATTGGGTATGGAATCATCCATCTCTTGCCCTATTGGGCTAAATTAGTACCTAGCATAATGTCTTTGGCACCCACTGCCATAAAAATATCCAAACCAACATAAAAAACAAACAAACAAGTACGATGAAAAGTAAATTGTTCAAAACACATAATAAGTTCATAAAATACAACCAACCCGTGCCCATGCCCGTGCCCGACCTACCAGTGCCGCCAGTCATCAGTTACCCGCATCCGGGTAAAATGGTCCCCTTTGCCTGTCCATGCGATAGCCCAAACGATCAATCTCTCACCTCGTCTCTGCATATTCGGCTGCTCGCTGTGCATCTGAGGCAGCCATCTGCTCTGTAAACCTGTTAAATGAGGCGGTAGTGTTAGCTGAGAATTGATCAATAAGTCCATATATACCCTCGAAAGAGTATCGGCAATCGTGTGACAAACTGGGGCCGACCCCTGATGAAAATGGGCCTCATCTCTGATGGTAAGCTCTGCGGCGTTGTTGTCTGGGCGGTGATTGTCGTCTCTCATGCACGTCCTGTATCATCATCTCTGACGGGTCTTCTGTGTCCCAAAATTGGTTGTTCTTATCACAAATCTCCACACACCCGGGCTGATTTGCTGAACCATCTGCATGCTTTCACAGTAATCAAGGTTGAGAGCTATCGGGTCTGGGCTCGGAGTTCTTTCTGTGTCTGCACCATAGGCCCTGTAGAGGTTGTAGATCCAGGGACCACCGAAGATCGGGGAATTTCCTCAGGCAGTAGCATTTGATATGAAAAGTTTGCAAAATGACATAGTGATATTGCATGGTATTTCGTTTTTCATGCAGTACAATGCCCAAAGATCCTTCAGGTTAACAACCCCTTCACTCTGTCCTCGAGCTGTGACGGTATGACTCAGCAGATGGTGGATGTACCTCATCAGCGGGTCACGCAGTGCTGTGCTCTTTGAGACGCTCGGTCTATACGTTGTTGTTCTATAACTCAACTGTTCCCAAGCCTCTTCCCTAATGGCACCTGCTTCAGCTTCATCATCATCACCCTCATCTGTAAAAGTTGTTTTAGCATCGAACCAGATATCTGTGTCAGTTTCCTCGGCCGTGTAAATACCCAAATCAATTCCCAGTTGAGTGACAGTAGTTGTATGCCAAACACCCCCACATCGGAACTCAATTGCCTTGTTATCCCACATGTTAAACTTTTTCTTCTTTATGTTGAACGAGGCCAGGAATTCTTTTGTAAGTTCCGTCACTGAATCCCCTGTCTGGTTAAAAACCCGTCTCCAAGGTCCTTTTACAATGTTCTGATAGCGGTCCCATTGGTTAACGTGTCTTAGGGTCTCTTCACATGCATGGAAGTGGGCTTTTGGATATCTGTTGTTGAGATAGGTTAGTCTTTCGTTTGCCAATCGGTCCTTTGTCCTGCAGTTTCCGAAGACTAGGAATGCATGAAACTCTTCCCCATACTCGGCCATCTGCAATTTATACTTAAATCAGTCAAAATTCATGAAAAATTTTCAATTTGCTGAAACAGAGAGAAAAGCACGGCGGCGTGCTTTCAGAAGCACGGCCCCGTGCTGCTGCTTCTGGTTCAGTTCCTTTGATGTTTGACTTTTGGTTGACCATGACTCGTGTTGTTTTGTGCATGGCTCGTGTTTTTAATATTGATTTCTAACTTACTTAGACTCGAACCCTCGTCTCTAACCGATTATATCAATTGGGTTTAATGGTGTGTTGGGTATTTATGCTAACACCCAAAGCCTGATTTGTTTCTTTCAATTAAACCCTAACCATCAAACATTCAACAATCTATTCATCATATACAAGCAAATTAACCCATACCCTCTTCGGGTTTTGACCCGATTTGGTCGATTTGAGCGATTTTAGGGTTAAACTAAACCTAAAATGACGAATTTAGACAATGTAATTGTTAACTTAACATACCTTAGGTTTAGAATCGAAGATTTGATGAATAAATTCGCAAAATGGTTGAAGGTCGGCGGTTTTCGGTTCAAAACGCAGTGAAATTAGGGTTGGATGTGTGAGAAAGTTATTTTATTAAGTTAAAAACTCGTAACTGCTGTTTGACCAAAAACACGGCCCCGTGATTTTGGAGCACGGTACCGTGCTACTTAGTGTAGACAATACTGTTTTGTTTATTTGTTTGAGCTGGTTTGTTTTTAACTGGGTTTTTATTTTCTGGTTATTTTAACACTTGGTAATTAAACATCCTAAATTTCATTAAAAACATAAAACTAAAGACAAAATTAAAGATAGATGAAATGAAAAGTAAAACAACAATTCTCGGGTCCTAACACATAGTACTAGCGGAAACAACATGAAACAAAGTCAGAACTTCAACGGCCACCACTCCCGAACAAGTCCTGGATGTGTGTTGGTGCTCGTTTGGCTTCCATAAGTTCGTCAAGCTTTTTGTTGAGCGTGACTATTTCTCGGTTGAGAAAGTTATGTTTGGAAGTCACATCTTTGTGGTGGCCATCCACAACATGGAAGTTCTTGAACCTAAGCAGGTCGACTTTGTTAATTAACTCGACTACTCGAGCTTCGGTTTGCATGTTGCTCTCAACTTGATATCTTACGATGCATTGGAGTCTCATGATTTCTTCCTCAAGGAAGGAAGATTCATGTCGTTTCCCCTTCTTCACTGGCCTCCATTCAACCCGTTTTCCTTCCATTTAGGTAGTTTTTGTTTGGTGTGAATGGAATAGTGAATTTATGCATGCAATATATAGAGACTGGAAAGTTGAACACGGCATCGTGTTTTTGGAAGCACGGCCCCGTGCTGTTAGAGGAATAAATGTTTCTGAGTTAGAGAATTGTACGGAGTCAGCGCATATCATGCTGAAGATTCTAGGGTGACCACGGCACCGTGCTTAGGAAAACACGGCCCCGTGCTTTTTGTCACAGTGAATTTCCTTTTAGTTTTCAACATGATTCATGATCCGGAATTTTTAGAATGACGTTTATTGAGATAATTTGGAAGTTTGGTCATCTAAAATATTACTTTTCATTAAATAAAGATCCTAGAACAATTACGGGATAAGCCCGGGTTTCCTAAGAAAAGAAAATGATCGGGTTAAGCCCGAAGTCCTAACACATTGTGCTTAATGCACTTGTTTACACATGAAAACAAAATGTTAAGTTTCCTAGATTTCCCCGAAAGGCTCTCCTCCTCCGAATGGTCCTGGTGGTGGAAAATACGTGAAACTGGAGTTGCTCGTTGATGTCTCGGAGTTCCATTTTCATGTTTTCCACTGATTCGGTGAGTTGCACTAGACGCATCTCCGCAAGGAGATTCATTTCGGTGAGTTCTTTCACGAGTTCTTGAAGTTTCAAGAGAAGCTCGGTTTTGGAAACATGGCGGGCATCGTTTCTCGGATGTCGGGAAACGGGAATTGCTTCATTCATCTCAGTTGGCATGCTGAATTTTAATAGGTTTTTGGTTTTGGTTTGTGTAAGGAATGCAATGACACAAGGTGCCTTTTATAACCAAACAGGAAACCGAGCACGGTACCGTGCTTTTGGAAGCACGCCCCCGTGTTTTTGTTCTGACAATTCTGTTACAAACCAGTCTGACTGAGATTTTTGCAGCGTAGATGCCGGCCCACATTTTTCGACACGGGACCGTGCTTTTGAGAGCACGCCCCCGTGATTTTATATTAAATCTATTTTTTTTAAATCATAATGATTATCTACAAGGCCTAGTTTTGAGAAGGTCTGGGCCAGACCTTGTTTCCCTAATTTCTTAATTAAAAAGTTTGGAGGGTTAATACCTCCAACACTTCCTTAAGTGGACCATCGGTGTATGGTTTTAATTGATGTCCATTTACTTTGAACTTCTGACCGTTTGAATTTGAAATTTTGATTGTCCCATAGTCAAAAACTGATTCAACTATGTATGGACCTGTCCATCGGGATTTCAGTTTTCCTGGGAAAAGACGTAAACGAGCGTTGTATAACAGTATACGATCGCCAGCTTGAAATTTTTTGTTTCCTTTTAAATGAGCGTCGTGTATGCGTTTAGTCTTTTCCTTGTAGGACCAGGATTTTCGTAGGCCAGTGTTCTCAGTTCCTCGAGCTCACGAATTTGATCTTCCCGGTTTGCTCCGGCGGACGTTAGATCAAAATTCACTACTCTGAGGGCCTAGCAGGCTTTGTGTTTTAATTCTACTGGTAGATGACATGCCTTCCCGTAAACGAGCTTGAAAGGTTTCGTTCATATGGAAGTTTTGTAGGCCGTCCTGAGGGCCCACAATGCGTCATCTAACTTTTTTGCCCAATTTTTGCTATTCATCTCCACACTTTTTTCTAAAATTCTCTTAATTCCCCGATTTGAGACCTCTACTTGCCCACTGGTCTGAGGGTGATATGGTGTTGCTAGTCGGTGATGGACCCCATATCGTGCTAAGACTTTGTTCATTAGAGCGTTACAGAAATGGGTACCTTTGTCGCTGATTAGGGCTTTTGGAGTACCGAATCTTGAAAATAACTTTTTCAGAAATCGTACAACTACTCGAGCATCGTTAGTGGGAAGAGCTTGTGCTTCTACCCATTTTGATACGTAGTCGACTGCTAAAAGGATGTATTTATTTCCGATGAGTTAGGAAACGGCCCCATGAAATCTATTCCCCATACATCAAAGATTTCACAAATTTGAATGCCCTTTTGAGCCATCTCATTTTTTGATGAGATGTTCCCGGCTCTTTGACAAGCATCGCATGCTTGGATCAAAGTATGTGTATCTTTGTATATAGTGGGCCAGAAAAATCCTACATCAAACACTTTCCTGACCGTGGTGGCAGTACCATGGTGTCCTCCTGTTGGTCCTTCATGGCAGTGTTTGAGAATGTCTAAGGCCTCCTTGCCTGCTACACACCTACGAATGACTTGATCCGCACCTATTCTGAATACGTATGGATCTTCCTAGAAGTAAAACTTAAGATCGGAGAAGAATTTCTTCCGCTGTTGGTGGCTAATCCCTTTTCTAAGGATCCCGCAAGCTAAGTAGTTTTCGAAGTCGGCATACCAAGGACTTTCGTCTTTTTCTTCTATGACTCCTTGAATGTGCATGAGGATCTCATGTGGGAAATTATCGTTGATAATTTCTTCATGAAGTTCCTCGGGAGTTGGACATTCTAAACGTGAAAGATGGTTTGCGGCTACATTTTCTGCTCCCTTCTTGTCCTTAACCTCGATGTCAAATTCTTGGAGTAGTAGGATCCATCGGATGAGTCTGGGTCGTTTGGCATCTTGTTTATTGAATAGGTACCGTATTGCGGCATGATCGGTGTAAACTATGGTTTTGGAAAGAACTAGGTATGATCAAAATTTTCAAAGGCAAATACTACTGCTAGTAACTCTTTTTCTGTTGTGGTATAATTTTCTTGTGCATCGTTAAGAGTTTTACTGGCAGAGTAGATTGGGTGAAAGTGTTTTTCTTTGCGTTGTCCGAGTACGGCTCCAACTGCAAAGTCACTTGCATTGCACATGATTTCGAATGGAAGGGTCCAATTGGGTGTGGTCATGATTGGTACGTTGACAAGTTTGTCTTTTAATGTATTGAATGATTCAATACATTCCTCGGAGAAGACGAATGGTGCGTCTTTTTCCAGAAGTTTGGTCATAGGTCTTGAGATTTTTGAGAAGTCTTTTATGAAGCGGCGGTAGAAACCTGCGTGACCTAGAAAACTTCTAATGGCTTTGACTGAAGTTGGTGGCGGAAGTTCGGATATGGTTTCTATTTTGGCCCTATAAACTTCTAGTCCGTTTTGAGAAATCTTGTGACCTAGAACAATGCCTTCATTTACCATAAAGTGGCATTTTTCCCAGTTGAGCACTAGATTTACTTCTTCACACCTAGCTAACATTTTGTCTAGGTTTTTCAGACAATGATCAAAGGAGTCTCCAAATACTGAGAAGTCGTCCATGAAAACTTCCATAAAGTTTTCGATCATTTCATGAAAGATGGCCACCATGCTGCGTTGGAAGGTGGCTGGAGCATTACATAGTCCAAATGGCATTTTTCGGTAGGCGAAGGTTTCATACGGACATGTAAAGATTGTTTTCTCCTGATCTTCAGGAGCAATGAGAATCTGAAAGTATCCGGAAAATCCATCAAGAAAACAGTAGAACATTTTTCCAGATAATCGCTCAAGCATTTGGTCTATGAAAGGAAGTGGGAAATGATCTTTTCTTGTGGCATCGTTAAGCTTCCGGTAATCAATGCAAACTCGCCAGCCTGTGATGGTTCTCATTGGTATTAGTTCATCCTTCTCGTTCATTACGACCGTCATTCCTCCCTTCTTGGGTACTACTTGAACGGGACTAACCCAAGGTGAATCCGAAATCGGGTAGATTAATCCCGCATCAAGTAGTTTGATTACTTCCTTCTTCACCACATCTTGCATGTTGGGATTGATACGTCTTTGATGTTGGACCACGGGTTTGTATTCCTCCTCCATGAGGATTTTATGAGTACAGAAAGAAGGACTGATGCCCTTGATATCCATGATCTTCCATGCGATAGCCTTCTTATGGTTTTTGAGAACCTTAAGAAGTTCGTCTTTCTCTTCTTATAAAGGTGAGATGAAATAATTACCGGGAGTTGAGAATCTTTTTCTAAAAAGGCGTATTCGAGATGTTTTGGTAGTTCTTTTAATTCTAGGGCTGGTGGTTCTTCGATCAATGGTTTTGATTTTTCATTGCTTTCACTGATTTCGTATATCATTTCTGATTCTTCTTGGTAGTTATTGTTGAAATTTTCGTTCTCTAAAATAGGTTTGTTGAGTGTTTTGTCTAAGACTTGTGTTTCAAAGGGAGTGTTGATGGAGGAATCTCGCATATAGCAACTTACGATGGAGTCTATGATGTCAACACAATATAAGGTGTCATCGTGTTGTTGCGGATATTGCATAGATTTTCCTATGTCAAAAGTGATTGCCTCGTCATTGACCCTGAGAGTGAGTTTACTAGTGCAAACATCAATGATAGCCTTTGCGGTGGCTAAAAAGGGTCTTCCTAAAATTAGAGGTACACTTTTGTCTTCCTCCATGTCTAGAATCACAAAATCTACTGGGAAAACAAACTTGTCAATTTTGACAAGCATGTTTTCAACAATGCCCCGAGGATATTTAACGGATCGGTCAGCTAACTGAATGCTCATGTAGGTGGGCTTTGGTTCTCATATCCCTAGTTTTGCAAATACCGCATAAGGCATTAAATTAATACTAGCTCCTAGGTTAGCCAGGGCATTGCTAATAGACAAATTTCCTATGAGACAAGGGATAGTAAAGCTCCCTGGATCGGTCATCTTTGTCGGTAACTTGCTTTGGAGGACAACTGAACATTCTTCACTTAGGGTGACATGCAAGAGCTCCTCCAGCTTTCTTTTGTTTGTCAGCACTTCTTTGAGAAACTTGGCATATTTTCTGGCATCTGAGCAATAGCCTCGACAAAAGGGATGTTGATATGTAGTTGCTTAAAGAGTTCTAGAAACTTCCCATACTGGGCTTCCAATCGCTCCTGCTTCAGTCTTCTAGGGTATGGAATAGGTGGAACATAGGTTCGGACTGGCTCCTTAGGCTGTACTATGCTTGTTGGGGTCAGCCTTTCCTGTGTTTCATCAGGAGACTTTTTCTCCATAACTGGTTCTGAAGTTGGTGAGACAACAGTGGTCGTACCGCTCCTGAGTGTAACGGCGTTAGCTGTTGCATTCGGGTTGGTGATTGTGTTGCTTGGAAGAGTGCTAGGTGGTCTTTCAGATAATTGTCGGGAAATTTGTCCGATTTGGGTTTCTAGGTTCTGAAGTGATGCCTGTTGACTTTTGAGATCGGCTTCATGTTTTAATAATACTCCGCTGATATCAACAGCTCTTGAGTCGACTTTCTTTTATGCTTCATTTGTTTTTGTCATTAGTTGGATTAACATTTCTTCGATCTTAGAGTAGCTTGGGTTTTGATGGCTACTAGAACTTTGATATTGAAATTGAGGTTTAGGCTGGAAGGGTTGATTCATTGGTCTTTTTTCGAATCCGGGTAAAGATTGAGTGTTGCCTCCGTCTTTCCAGCTGAAATTCGGGTGGTTTCTTCATCCTGGATTGTAGTTGTTGCTGAAAGCGTTGTTCTGTCGAGGGATGAAATCGACTTCTTCCATGGCAATAATGACTTGTTTACAGTCACTTGTCTTATGATTTCCTCCACAAGTGTCACATGTGAGTCTTGTTTTTGATAGCTCGACTTGAAGTTGTTCGAATTTTTTGAAAAGGGCTTCAAGCTGTGCTGTGACAAGAGTGTTGGAATCAACGTGGTGCATTCCTTTATGTGTTGGTGTAGATCTTGGTGGGTTGTAAGCGAAACTTTTCTTTGTGGCCTTCTCCAGAACTTCAAATGCCTCGTTAGGTGATTTGGATCCCAGGTCTCCACCAGCGATTTGGTCGATGGCCTGTTTGTTTTGACTAGATTGTGAATCAAAGAAAGTTTGTACTTGTAACCATACGCTCAGTCCATGATGTGGGCATCTTTTTAGAAGACTTTTGTATCTTTCCCATGCTGCGTGTAACGATTCATCGTCATCGGTCCGGAATCCGGTAATGCTGGCTCGGTATTTGGCAGTTTTATCGGGCGGAAAATATTTGAGGAGAAACTGTTCAACCATCTGGTCCCAAGTGGTGATGGAACCAGAGGAAAGAGATTCTATCCATTCTAGGGCTTGGCCCCTTAGAGAGAAAGGAAATTGTTTGAGTTTGATTTGATCGTCTGAACAGTTTTGGATTTTAAATGTTCCGCAAATTCGTAGAAATCGAGATATGTGAGAAAGAGGGTTTTCGTCGAGGAGACCATGAAATTGAACTGAAATTTCCACAATGTGAATGGTGCTAGATTTGATTTCAAAATTTTCGGTGATTTCGGGTGGAGCCACTCCATTGCCATAGCCTTCGAGAGTTGGCTTGGCATATTGGCTCATGTTCGGCTCATTGTTCTGGGCCGCCATCATTTCTTCGGTTTGATTTTCACCTGATGTGGTGGCGTCTACTGATTCGTCTTTGATTGCTTCGGCGGTTTCTGCTGTCCGTTTACGAGTTCGTCGACGAAAGAGTCGTTCCGGTTCAGAAATTGGAGAAACAAGCTCAGGCTCAAAAGTAGAGGACATACATGGGACTAAATCAAAATTAAACACTAAAGTAAAAGTTAGCTAAGGTTAGTCTAAGTTAAACTACGAGTTATGCTACGCTATTTTAAACTAAACTAAACTAAGGTCTAAATTAATTAAGCTAGAGTAATGTAAGGTAAATAAAGATAAAAAGTAGGCTAACCGTAAAATTTATATATTTTAATATTTAATAAAAAATAAAGGTAAAACAAAATAAAATAGAAGTTAAAACTTTGTACAATTATAGACAATGATTAAATTAAAATTTGGATCGTTCTTAGAAACGTACCGTGTCCCCGGCAACAGCGCCAAAAACTTGATGGTGCGTGTGCGCGGCTTGTATAAATATGATAGATTGGATATTTAGCTTTTGCACAAGATAGTGTTTTAAATTTATAAAAGTGATTTCTAGAAAGACTAAACACACACAAATTAGGCAAGTGTACCTATCGTATATGTAGGATAGTATTGGTAAGAACCAAGTATCGATCCGTGGACACAAAGGTTTCTAATAATAAATCGTTGTTTTACTTTAATCGGAGGTTTTAATCATTTTGGGGTTAATTTTGAACTTTTTATAAAATGTAAATACTTATATATAATATATAGGTGACCAAGATAAGAAATTCTAAACGAGTTGTTCAATTATGCGAAGGTTACCATCTAAGATCAAGAATCCACTCCATTTTAGCATTGATAATTAATATGTAGTCATGTGATAAACTTGCCGTAGCATTATATGATAGATAGCTCCTTAAACCTTAAGTGAGTATCTTTGGCACTAAGGAGATGATATGCGCATTTTAAAGTCCACCCTTTCCTAATGTCATACCATCTCAATGATGTCAATTTAAGTTGGCTAGTAGTTTCGTAAAGTAGAAAGATTAGGATTGACTTCAATTTCTCGAATACCAATTCTAACAACTTCGGGTGGTTGTAGTTCATCACACAACCTCCCCTTGGTTGATTTATGTAGGCTATAATTACACATTCCGTTAACATAAGGTTTCTTTAACTAATTTGATATCCTAAGCAAAGCCATTTTCGGATTACCAAGGTTTAGAAAAATACACCATAACTTATATCTCATCATTTCTAAGTAAAATATAAGGATCCATGTTTCGATAATGTATCAAAGTATTTCTATCTTTCAAGAACATGAATCGATTATGAACGATTGCAATGAGATTGACAACCACCAACTTTGAATTAGTGATTTAAGATGGTGAAACATTTCTCATCAAAAGATAATTGTAATATAACCATGTACTTTACTAGACTACATCACATGTCTTGATTAATTATTAAGTAAAACAAAGCTTCTTCATAGATTTTAGATGGTAAAAGGAGTTTAGCTCACAATGAGCATGATGATAAACATTAAGATGATTGATAATAACAAATACATGATTATACTTGGAACAATCTAACCAAATGTAGATGAATATTTCTTCTTAATGATGGTAATGATGGTTGATGATGGTGATTAGTGGTGATGACCTCCAATCCTTCAAATTCTTCACTAGATCTTCAAAGTGAGTGTTAGTGTGTATTTTTATAAGTGAAAACCGGAGAGAATTCTTTTCAAGGCACACCAAATGAATGCAACATGAGCCACTATTTATAGGAAATCAGGAAGGTGAGGCACGGCCCCGTGCATGATGAGCACGGCCCCGTGCATTTTTATGACATGTGCCAGATTCGTTTTGTCTTTTCTGTGAGGTGGTAACGGCCCCGTGGTTGGTAGGCACGGCCCCGTGTTTTTTAGTGACATGTGCTCAATTCTTTTTTGTCTTTTCTGCATTCTCGTCCACGGCCCCGTGCTTTTGTCTCCAGATTTTGTCTTTTCTTGTGTCAGAAGCATGGGGGCGTGTTTCTTTGTTTTCTTGTGTTTTCTTATGTTTTTCTTCGTATTTTTGCTTGTTTCTTTGTTTGAGGCTTGGTTTTACCTGAGATTATGTTTTATTATGATAAGTAGCCTTTTATGCTATGTTTTTAGATAGAAATTGCATTTTTTAGAGATTATTTGATGTCAAAAAGATGTATATTTATATGTACATCACTCGGCTTATAGCACCACCAAAAAGTTTCACACCCAGCGCCGGCCTTCCAATCCCTCAAGGGAACAACCCCTCCTGCACCTTAACCCCATTGCATGTTGGCCAAAATAACTTTGTTTTCTTAATGTTTAATTCAAGACCCAAACGAGGCCCCTCAGATCTGATAATATCTAATGCTTTGGCCACCTCTCTAGTGTTCCCGGCAATCTTACCATCATCCAAGTACCAAGCATGAAATTGAAGCTTGCACCGATCTTTGATTTGGTGAACAAGTGGATGCAAAACTAAGGCAAAAAACAGAGGCCCAAGAGGCCCCCCTGTTAAACCCCAATGGTGGATTTAATGTAAGTATCACCCACATATAACCTAGCTGACTGCCTGTATAAAAAATCCACCCAAAGAGAAACAAAAGGACATCAACTCCGGACCTCATGTAGAAGGGTTGTCCTATCGACTAAGTTGAAGGCATTAGAGAAATCAACAGTAAGCATAGCCAATGACCCATCCAAATGAAACTGATTTAGAAACCCTATGGAGCACGGCCTCTGCCCACTTGGGACTCCCACCCCAAATTGAAAGTCACTGAGGTATTTATCCATCTCCTTCCCGACACCCCTCATAGCCACCTTAGTGACCAACCGCCTCCAAATGGCCTCAACAGCAATAAGTCTAATCCCATTCTCCGGTTTAAGCAACGACGTAAGGGGGGCAGACGCAACAAACTATGCCAACCCCCTAGGACACCTTCCACCCCCCCCACCCAAAAAAAATAACCACCACAGAAATAGCCTTGAGCAGACCATCCGCAATCGGATACCCCTCTCCGCATAACTCATCTAAAAGGTGTTGGGCTTGCAATCCGTCCCGCCCACAGGAAGTCCCTTTAGGGAAAGATTTAATACACCCAAGCACACTGTCAACGTCCGCAACAAGGGGACGCTCAGAGAGCAAAGAAGCCGGTATAATCGGAGGGGCCATAATGGGATTCTTAGACAATAATGCGTTCTAAGTATTCTTACCGAAAGGTGCGACCCCTGAAGAGCATTAAATCCGCAAACGCATTGTTTATCATGAAATGCCCGTCCGCAACTTTCCGCAAACATTGTTTATCATTGGCGCACAACCCGGAGTTATCAGACTCGGGGATAAACGCATCACCACCTGGGGCATCCCCTAAGGGTTGGTCAAAAAGAGATATAAGAAACTCAAAGAAACCGTCACCATCACCCCAAGCTGATAGAAATTGTTGAATACATTGGCGGTGCAGAGACTTTCTATTGCCAGACCTGCGGTGCTGACGATTAGAAGGTCTGAACACTCGTAATGTGCAACGTGGCAACAACAAAAGTTTCACCCACGCCTCAATAGCCTCTGGCATAGCTGCCACCTTACCCAGAGCACCCACTAAGGCTTGGGAAATAGCCATACGACAACTTTGAGGAATGTTTTTAACAGTCGTAATAGGAAAATTAAAGACACGCTCAAGTAGAGCTACATCCATCTCCACCCTTCCTACCGCGACAACATCCCTCTCAACATGTGGCTTCACAATCCCCACTATAAACTCCTCCACATCTCCCGTGACACACTTGTACCAGACCGACCGGTCATCATGATGGCACCCCCGACTGAGAGCACGTGACTCCATACACGCCCCACACATTCACCTGCGCGAGACCTTTAAAGCCTCACCAATTGAAATAAACAAATCCAAATTCGTCGAGATCGCCTCCCGTAAGGTCTCTTTCTTGTTATCCGATGACAAATGAAGCCGCTTAATATGTGCGGCTAATCGAACCCCCTTGGACCCTGGTAATCCATCCGTGCAACAATGGATGCCTCTAAACGGACACTGCCAAACACCCTCATCAATAACCCCGGTCATACCACCCCCGCCCAACAAAACACCCCGGTATCCACGAACCACACCAAAAAAAATAATAAACAAAACTCGAGTTAAGTTTGAGGAATGAACACCCGAACGTAAGAGGTAAGAGGAGAGAAACCACCCATTGCCCTCCCCTCTTCAAACACAAAAAACTATGATTATTTCATTGAGGCATTTTTTCAAACACCTAAACACCTGGCGGGCAAACCATTTTCTTCAAAAATTTTAATTGATGATGCTTCCTTTTTGAATGTATCAAGTGAAAATGGGATTTTGGTTGTAATGAAAAGGAGGAAGAGATTGATTAATTATGAAAAGGAGTAAAGTTGAAAATGTGATTTGGGACTCGTGCTTTGGGCACATTATTTGGGACTTGTGCTTTGGGCACAGTAAATACAGACATGATTTGGTTAGGGATGTTTTGTGTGATGTTCTTAAACGGGCAGCGATTTCTGCAAAAAAGGAAGCCCCTGTTAACTTTCTGACGTATCCTCTTGAAGGGGGTGTCTACTTTACGACCAACTGATATTCTTGTGTACATGTGGGCATGGGAAAACACACCTGTGTGGATCTTACAGGAGTGTCTCCTCTTGTTGGGCTCAGGGACCGTGGGTTTGTTGTGGGTCAGGCTGCGTGAAGGCTGAATCGGACAAAGTTGTTAAACACGAGTAAAACTTGTTTAGAGAATTAATATCTCTTTCTCCCATTTTCTTTTGATACATTTGGTTTTCTGGCCCAGAGGCTGTTAATTTTTTGAGTAGGGTTCAGCGTGTTGTACACGGAACCTCTTCAGCTCCTAGGTCCCAAAGCTTCGTTTTTAGTAGGATTGGATTTGCTATTCAAAAGGGGGTTGCGGCGCAACTTGTTGTCCGTTTGCCTGCCACTTTATTGTAATCGCTTTTTAGTAACTAAATTAATATAAAACGATAAGTTCATTTGATTAAATAATATTTCTTTATACTTTTGTCATTACTCTTTTTTTATCTCATATGCTACCCTATAACGCAATAGACAAAATTTAAGTCAACTACCACGCTCTCTCTCTCCTCTTCACTCACATTGATGACTCTCTCTCTCTACTTGGTTTTATCGGGTACTAGTCCATTAAATGGAGAAAAAAGTGACGGCGCGATGTTGGTTTTCAGATACTAAACTCGGTTACCATTTGCCGAGGATGCTCCTCTCCTTCTAAGTTTATGGAAAATAAATAAAATATCATTTTAAGTTAAATCATGATGTTCAACCATCAATCCTCGGCTCTTTCTTTTAATAACCAGTCATTATCGTTGGCTCTTTCTTTTTTCCAGTTAGTGGTTCAGGCGATCGGTGGCTTCAGCGAATTATCTGATTTTTTTAATATAACATAATAATATAACTAACAAACTAATTTATATATTAAAAAAATATTAAACATCCAAATAACATAAAAATACAAATTAAAAAAAATAATCATCCTAAAAATATAAAAAATTACAAATTTAAGAATAAAAATACTAATTTATTCCCCATCAACGCCACTTCCTGTTCTTCACCTTTGTTCTTGATCTGATTTGGTTTTCTCAAGAATGAGCGCTTGTTTTTGTTCGAATACCTCTCGGCGCATGCAGTCGAGGTTACTAAAGTCCTTAGTAAGAAAGTCTAATTTCATAAATCTTTCTTTTGAAACTTTTACCCTGGTCAACGCCTCGATATTTTGTGTACGTTTTCGACAAATTTCGATCGACCTCGGTACTTGTAGTTGATATTTTTCCCCGGTGCCTTCCGGGTGGTCGACGTAGGACTTGTGGTTGATCTTCTTGCCAAGAAACGTTTAGGTTGATCCTTACATGAGCATCCGGGCTACTAGATGAGACATATGCACCGAACGAAGTAGTTTTCGTATGTTTTGGCATTGAGCCACCATCATGGTTCGGTGTAACTAACTTGACCCATTTTGAGCACAACTTGTGTGTTAGCCGCAAGTAGTCTTCGTTCCACGTTTTTACTGTTGTGTATTTGTTGAACACTTTCGTCGCATGTGAATTTGTAGGCTTGAAGATCACCGCTCTCGGTCGATCGCATTCGATGACTGTTTCTGTTATTTAAATTTGTAAAAAGTACGACAAATTTGCAAGTTTCGGACCATCTTCCCAGTATCATATTGTCGCTACGGTCTGTACTTCCCACCATCCTATAGAACAACTCTCACACTTTTCCCCAAAATATAAGGTGCTTTTGATAGTCCACTACAATTAAATAAAGCTAAGTTTCAAACATATTTTTAAAATTTTATACGAAACAAAAAAATGTTTAAAGAAATACCGGCTAGTCAATCTTCAGATATTTCAACCCAGCACGACTCAAAGCGTGTTTCTCCTCTTTTGTCCAAGAAGTTGTATTTCTTTTTGGAACGACTTCCTTGGTCGCGGCTCGAGCCTCCCGCTCCTTTGTGGTTCTTCCTTTTTTTTGGGATCGTTTGCCCTTGTCGGCCTCTTTACGAACACCTTGTGTCCCCGGAACAAAAAAAGTCAGGAGACGATGGTGGCATTTGACTCAAGTTATGCTCCTTCTCAGTGGTGCCAAGCGCGTTGTCGTCGTTTTGACCAAAAAGAATTTCTGGTCGGTAACACCCATCCCATTGATCCGTACTTTTTGAATAGGTAGATGAGTAATATGGTTTTTTTTGAAGTAGTTTAGAGAAATTTGAGAGTTTTGGTAAATTTTTAAAGTTAATTGAGGTTTTATATAGGTAAAAAATGAATTTTTTTTTTCAACAAAAGACCCCAACGGTCATATCCAAACAGAAAACAAATGACTTTTTTGATGACTCATGACATTTTACCGGTAAGTTACAATAGAATAAATATTGAACCTTCAAAAGGTTGGTTTTCATGGATTGCATAGACAGGAATGTAACAATACCCTGATATCTTGAAATTC
This sequence comes from Bidens hawaiensis, assembly GCF_021521415.1. Taxonomy (NCBI): domain Eukaryota; kingdom Viridiplantae; phylum Streptophyta; class Magnoliopsida; order Asterales; family Asteraceae; genus Bidens; species Bidens hawaiensis. Next base: position 6,596 of record NW_027499785.1, on the reverse strand, counting down.
AAATATATTTTTTTTATCATATTATACATGGAAAATCCAATAAATTGTGGTTTCCCATGTTTATCACATGACAAACAAGCAAGCAAATACCAAATTAACAAACATGCCCAATAATAATATATCACTCAAAAGAGAACATGTAATACATACCCAGAATAACATGTTCCAAAGGATATTAAAGGGCTCTTATATATTGTGCATAATACATCACTGGAAGATTGTCACTCATACAATGTGATGTTTGACAACCTTGGTGTCGGGACTGCCACGAGAGCAACCTTCTTCTTCAACACGATCCCAAACTTTTCGGACAGGTCATGTTTTTTCCCCTCTTCCAATTCCCAATCAAAAGAGTGAATTATAGATCCAAGCAAAACCATAAACATCCGCTCCGCCATGGCGGTCCCTACACATATCCTTCGCCCAGAACCAAAAGGAAAATAAGTAAAGTCATTGCCGGTATAATCCCACTTCCCATCCAAGAACCTTTCAGGCCGAAATTCCAACGGAGTTTCCCAAATGGCAGGGTCCCTGTGTATTGCCCAGGCATTCACAAACACCCGAGCGCCTGTGGGGACCGTGTAGCCGCCAATCACGCATGACTCACTCGGACAATGGGGGACCAAAAGTGGGAGCGCCGGGTACAATCGAAGAGTTTCTTTCATGATGGCGTATAGGTAGGGTAGTTTGTTGATGTGGGATTCTTCAACTACGTTGTCTTTCCCTACCACCATGTCTAATTCTTCTTGTGCCTTTTTGAGGATTTCGGGTCGGTTCATTATCTCAGCCAAAGCAAACTCGACTGTATTTGAGGTTGTATCCGTCCCTCCAACCACCATATCCTAAAAAATTGAGAGATAGATACAAGTTTCACAATCAATAAATTTCATTTTTTTTCTTATCAACTATATTTTTGATAAAGAAACATAAATATTATTTGGGATTTACTTACCATGAGCAAAGATTTGAGATGAACCATAGTGAAAGGTGGATTGGTATCACCATTATCTTTAAGCTCCAACAAAAACTGCAAAAAATCCTTGTTTCCATGACCACTACCCATTTTCCTCCTTTGATCAATCATTGTCTCAAAGATGGTATCTAATCTCTTGGCCAACACTTTCATATTCTTCACAATTCCTTGTAGATCAAACGGAGCCAAACCCGGATACAAGTCCGACAAGTTCGGCGTGGCCAAGTATCCGGTTATCTCACCTATCAATTGCCTAAACTCGGCCCCTAGTCTCTCCCTATCCTCAGCTTTCACCGTACCACCCCACATCATACCCGTAATCACATTCAACACAGTTAAAAACATTTGTTCCCCAACGTTAACCGGCAACCCGACATTATTGTACAAATATTTCATAGTGTTTCTAATCTCTTTCCTTCTAATTGAGTAAACCGAATCCAAAACTTGGTTGCTAAGCATCTCACGAACACAAATCTTTCTTAACATCCGCCACTGATCACCATATTGGCTTGAAACGATGTCGTTTCCACCGTATGTTCCCATTTTCCCAGCAATGGGAACATCTCGGTTAGCCAATATGGCATCGTTCAGTTTCAGCACCTCACGGGCAAGCTCCGGAGAGGTGATGAGAATACCCACTTTTTTACCAAACCAGAGCCTTGATATCGGACCGTATGTTTTGGCCACATTGGCAAAGTGGGAATGGAGTTCCGGATCAAGAGATAGGAGGTTTCCGAGGAGCGGTAGAGGCCGTGGACCTGGCGGCAGTGGCGGGTTAGGACCCTTTGTTGTTAACATTCGTACAAGCCATAATATTGATAGTAGAGAGGTTATTATGAGTATGTTGGTTGCAACATCTCCATTAGATACCGTGGCCAATACTACTTTTGACATCCTTGTGTAAGTACAAACAATTAAGGTAGTAAGATTGGAAATTGAAATTTGATGAGGAAATTACATTGGTTATAATGTTAGTTAGTAGCTAGTGAGTATTGTGTCCAAAGAGGGAATCCTTTGACTTGTTAACAAAAAGATGCTTGATTCACATAATACAATTTTCGTTATTCTTTATGCTAACTAACCACATATGTCCAAACACTCTAATGGTTCTTTATATATTTAGAATAGGTTAGGTACACATGTTGAACAATTAAAATTATATAAGTTATCTTTATGAATTAAAAATTATTTGTTTTATTGTCATTATAAACAAAGAACATAATTTGCACAAAGAAAGTCACTTAATGTTTGTCTTCTATAAAATTTGTAGTTTGTTACACTTTACATGTTAATGATCATTTTAAAACGGTTAAATAGTGTAAAAACAATGGTTTCAAAACCTCTACAAACGAAGCGTTGCAAAATATAATTTAAACGGTTTTAACATCGATATATATCCTAGAAGATATTAAAAAGGATTGTAACTGGTATATATAATATAATAACGGGTTGGTAGCTGTTATAAACCCTTATGTATAACAGGCTCTTAACAGTTGTAAACAAAATAATACAATGTGCTGTTAACTATTGTTATTAAAGTATTTACAACACACACACAACTGGTGTATTGAATTATTTACAACGGGCTACAAACCGGTCTTCTCTATAACTATAACGATTAATGAACCGATGTAGTTATGTTTTTATAACGGCTTTGTAACTGATACTTATAATGGTTTTACAACGAAATGACAACCACTATTTTTATGTTTTTACAACGGCTTTTAATCGGTTTTTTATAATGGTTTACTGCGGAATTACAACCGATATTTTATGTTTTTACAACTTTTGTGAACCGGTGTTTTGTTAATATTAAACCGCTACTCTATTTGATAGTATATACAATGATGTACGTATTTACAACGAATACATAATTAAAAGCATACAACCAACATAATATATTAATTAGCAGCCAAATATATATATATATATATATATATACATTTAAAATAATATGTTAGCGTCTTTGCAACAATATTTAACCAACTTTACAATTTCTTCCCTAACTTATCCTTTTCATCATTTGATTTTAGGTTGTCATTAAAGTCTTTTAGAGTATCACTCATAAAATTTGTAATTAATTATTGGATATGGGAGGAAGAAGAGTTCATCGCCTAAAAGTATATATTGAAATAAAATTTATAACACAGTTCCTAAATTAGAATTATATATCGATCAATTAAATAGATATAAATTACTTACAAGACGATCCTTGCATGCAATCACAATCTTGTATATGGCTATCATAACATAGTAACCACATTCCCAATCTGATTTTTGTTACGGGCCCTCCATTTAAAAGCAATTAAACCAGTTAAAAATTAATGAAATTGCAAGGCAATAATCAAAATATAAAACTTACGTTAACCATTGCCCATGATACTCTCTCTTCAACCCCCCACCCCCCCCAAAAAAAAAGCTTCCTCAATTACTTTCGTTAATGCGTAATTAACATGTGACTTATTCTTTCCCAAAGAATTTATAATGCCATAAAAATGAATATCAGCCGCATCGCGATGAATATAAAAAAGTCAAAAATGTGACCCGCATAAATGAATTTTGTGTAGAAAATTGGTAAAATAATAAAAAATATAATAATATTATAATACTTAAAAGTATAAATATACCCTGAATGATATCGAGCACAAAAGAATGGACAAGTTTTATTATGTAACATGACTTCGTTGATGTGCATGACCACGAAATCTTTATCGCTCCTTATTGTTCCAAGCGAAATAACACCCGATCTAATAAATCTGGTATTTTGTAGCCGTTGATCACTCCTCGCTGTCATATATAGATGTCTGTGATCACAAAAATAACAGAAAAAAGTTATACTTATTAAGAAAGCAATTGAATAAGGTGAAAAAAAAATCAAACTTGCATGCTAGATCAAGTCAAAATTGCGATCTCAACCCATTGGTTGAGACATTACTCCAGTAAACTATATAAGTCAATAGATTGAGGTGCATTATCATTTGGAGGATACATCCCGACGGGCAATTCAAATGTAAGACTCGTCTAATCCTTCTGTTTAAAGTAAAGGACCAAATTGTTCGCAGCCTTATGAATTTCCTGATCACTAAATTGCTTTTCAATTTTATTCAATGCAGATTGTATCAATAATTCTTCTGCATTGGGCTGGCGTGTTTTAACAATAGCATCTGGCACGACCCAGTTTGAGGTTGAGGCAATAGATTTATCATCCACGCTCTTAGCAACAACATCTTCCACGTGACCAGTAGGATCCGGATCTTGTGGCTGTGGAAACTACATGCATCAACAAACAGTTTATTATGTGTGTGTGTGTGTGTGTGTGGGTGAAGGTATAATCAACAAATTAGTAAAACTAGTTAATTACCAATTCATTGTTAATCTGTTTATGCTGGTCAAATGCTTCATTAGCTGGCCCTATCGGATTGATCAAAAATCAATTTGTTGATAAATGATGTGCTCAAAGCAGTCAATTAAATATAACTAAATTAAACAAGTAATAAAAACTAGACCTAAGACTCAACTAAAGAAAACACCGGCAAGTGAACCGGTCAATTGTATTAAAGCTAAGTAAGTCTGGAATATCGAACCCACAGGACTCTATAGATTACGTAAATTAACTAGTTAGACTCGACTTATGACACGGCTATTTATTATTAATGTTTTAAGGGGGTTTTTAAACTAATATTAAACTAAGAAAATAAATAAACAAGTAAACTAGAAGCAAGAAATTGAACACAAGATCGAAACCAATAAGAGAAGGAATCTACCTAGGTAAGAATCCTATGCATCAACAATCATCAAGCAATGGACAAATAACATGATATGGAAACTGATTTCTAAACATATTCATCTAACAAAACCTAAAGGACCCTTGACCGAATCAAACGAAATCCCAAAGAATAATTATTAGATTATTAAGCAATCAGCTATATTGAATTCTTCACAGTTATCAAACATGGTTGATTAATAGTATTTAAAGCAAGCAATCTCACGAAACACTAAACCATAGATAACTTGATAAGCTAAACACGACATCATGAACAATGATCAACACAGTAAGCAAGAATATTGTCACTAATCTATCATAGCATGTGATTAACCAAGATACATGAACAACTCCTCACTTTACAGCTTTTGGAATTTAGCAAAACATTTAAAATCCTAATCAACGATTAACAAGCTTCTATGATCTAATAGGCCTATTCAGCCATAATAATCAAAACACCAAGTAAAGATTAAACATGAACCCTAATATCTAAAGAACGCAATCAATAGAAAACAAGATCCATGTGAAGCAATAGTTAATAATCAACCAAGATAATAAACACTCATATGCATCATGAAAACAAATCAAGTGTTTTACTATTAATAAAACGAAACCATAATCAAAAGATTAGTCCAAAGCAAGAATCAAGCGTTAAACATGTTCATCAAACCTAGGTAGACATGAAGTCTAGCCTAGCATAGTCATAATAAAAAATAATCCCAAACAAAGAAAACAAAAGAGATTCATGATAAATAACAAGAACGAAGAAAGTAGAGCGATAAAACCCTTAAGACTCCTTTCTTGATCGATTGAATGAAAGCTCCTTGATCTCTAATGATTCCTAGCTTCAAAACCTTCACAACTTGCTCTTTCTCTCTCAAAATCGGTTGCCCCAAGAGTCTCTTCTCGTCTAGGTTTGCAATAGTATATATATAAGCGAAAAACGGGCTTGGACTTGCAAAAAATGGCAGCCCAGAAGACCTAGGCGTCGCGCAACCGGGCCTGGCCACCTCCGTCGCGTGGCCCAGCGTGTGCTAGGGAGGGCCACGAGTTTTTGCTTGTTATTTGTTTCTTAATCATCTTAGATCTCATTCTTGAACTCCAAGTAACGTTGAGAAGCTTCTAGACCTTCTTTCCCTTAACTTTCAAGCCACCATTTACATGCAAACAAATCAAAACACTAAGTGGAATAATCATGTAATCATTAACGAGCAAAACGAACTCAAACTTCTTATGACATGATAGAAAGAATTAGATTTAACATTCAAGACACCAAAAGATATAAAACACGATAAACATATAATACTTGACTCAAAACCTAAATTAATAAAAGATAAACGAAACACGAACTAAAACGAAACCGAAACATTAAATAAACACAACTTTACAAGGGATTCGAGATGTATAAATAGACATATATCAATAAAACGTAATATATTTTATAGGGGTGGCAATCTTGACCCATGGGTTGAATGGGTTGTATCAAAATGTATAAGATGGGTCAGAATGAGTCAAAACTAAAAAAAGAAAATGACTGAAACGGGTCAAAACGGGTTGACATTTCTCAAGTTTTTTTTTATGGAATGAGAAAAACGGAGGAAACTTTTTGGTATTTATACTTTTTAAGTTGTTAATTTATATTTAGAGGTATAATTTTTTAAATATTTTTTTTGAATTTTTTTGGTAAGGGGTTTTGAAATGGGTTTTGAAATCTCAACCCATTTTGACCCTACAATGGACTCCAGCACATATAGTAGGACCAAAACACCGATAAGAAAGGAAGAGATACAAAGATAGCCCCCCCCCCCCCCCCCCCCCCCCCCCCGGAAGCAGAATAGGAACAACATACATCGATGAACA
>NW_027499784.1:0-90099 GCF_021521415.1 Bidens hawaiensis | reverse complement strand
TGAAAAAGATTAACAACTTTAATACAAATGACTAATATCATAACTTAGTCAACCGTGGATTTTATGTTTAAAATCAGCACAACCAGAAGATACATGTCTTAGTTCAAGCTTCTATAACATCATCAAAATCTAAATATGAATTCAAAACAATAAGGCTTTTGTGTCTTGAAATTCCACGCTCGAACGTCTTGACTTATATTTTTCTTAAGCTTTGAGTTCACAAGAAATCTAACGGTCACATGAGAGACATAAGAATATGTCAACGAAAGGTTGGTGAATACAATTGAACAAACACAATTTAATGAAACAACGAGATAAACATAAATCACATAACCATTCAACTGACCAGCAAGTTTTTCGCCCATGTTTTCACTAAGTGTACACCCTAGTTCTCTAAACCTTTTTTCATATGCCTACAACCAAAAGTTTCCCGACTATTTAAATCGAATAAATACATCAAGAGTATTGGGTTCATAAAGCGTTTAAACATGTATCTCAGTTTATAAAATAGTTAACGTGTATTCACCTAATCAAGTCTGGAGAGTTTCAAGTTTCCTGTCTTGTTTTTAAGGGTTGCCCAAGGATTCTTGGACCTATAATCAAGTTTCGGGTGGTTAAGGTTTATAGATCCTAACAGAGATCTAATTCAAGTTTGAACTTTAAACTCTATAAACTCATTTATCAAATCGTACATGTTCAAACTTTAAGGACGATATGAGCTGTATTGCGGGCCACATGGCCCCGTATGTCCCGTAGGGCATAAATCAGTTTTGTTTATTTGAGCTTAAAATATGAAGTCTAAGCTTATTTATAACTTATCAAAACAAGTTTATTTCTAACTTATCAAAATGGTTCGTAAGGCCATTCGACTCTAAAAACCTTTGTAATTAGGTGTCAAATTTGACATACACGGTTTCGTGTGACGATTTTTGGTAAAGTGTCAGGGTTTGAGTTTTAACATCGAATTCGGACAAGAAAAGTTACCTACACTTGTTTATTTACACTTCTTGACAACTGAATATTTTCCTAGTTCCTACACTACCTAACACACATGAATGAGTTAATCTTATGGTACAAGACTTTAATCAAAGCAAAACTAAAGCATGAAGAAGTCTAAATTAAGGTACTACCAAAAAAGATACTCTAGTCTTGGAACAAATACAATGATGAAAGCTTCTAATCAGCATGAGACTTCAAATACAAGGTTTCCGTACATGTTTCTCATATAAACAAAGGTTCACCATTGGTGGATTTGACCGAGTTTGACTACTTGCAACACAGATCGTATTGCAGATTATATGGTCCGTATGATTGACCATCTATGACCATTTGAATATCTGACTTTGAACTTTACAACTTTGACATTCAAGTATTCAACAACAAAATGAACTAACCCGATACTTTAAATAAAGACTCGTATACACACTTGTATGTACATACGTACTTTTGTGTAGGGTGTTATGTGGTACGGTAACAATACCAAAAATACTTAAATAAAAAAATGAGGAAAAACACAAATCAGATACAATATCGATTGTGGCTGTAGGCGTGTAGGGTACATGCTTAAAAATGGTCAAATTTGTAAACTTAAAACAATTCGTGAGTCTTTTTTAACATTTTTTTTTAATTTTAAAGCAAAAGTTATTTTGGTCTTTAAATATAAAAAATAAAGAAACATAAGACATATGGACATATTAAGTAAACTAGCAAGCAAGAAGAAAATCGACCCCAATTTTAGTGGCTTGTGCTTCCTGTTGATTGTTGAACAACAAATAAAATTAAAAAGGAAAAAAACTTTTAGGTGAAACACGTTGAGCTATAAATAAAATAAAATAAAAACTGTCAGATGCAAAAATTGAACCCGGACAACATATTTGAAGGAAACGCGTCTTACCAGTTGCATCAACTTACATCGTTTAACATGGATTGGTTTGTTTATATATTATATAATAAATGCGTAATAATAATTATGGACCCTAAAAGACGTTGGACCTTGGACCGTTGCCTTCTCTGCTCACCCTACGGGCCGGCCCTGCCCGCCACCACATGAAGGAAACTCTTAGGGAAAACCTCATTAACCATTGACCAACCACCCCACCAGTAGGGTTGTTCAAAAAGATCGTGGCTCGTAGCCCGCTCAATAAAAACTTGAATAAAGCTAGCTAAAAAAACTTGATTTGAAGCGACCCGAGCCGAGCTTGACCCAGGTCATAGCTTGTTGGCTCGATCTTAGGCTCGTTTAACTTCAAGCTTGAGCTCAAGTCTAGCCAAGCTGTCTTGTTTAATTTCAAGCTCGAGCTTAAATCCACACTAACTCGACTCGTGAATGGAACTACCCAGAGTCTTACAACAGTCTTCCCTGCTGCATCTTCACCCAATTTTGACTCCAATTTCCACAAAACCCTAACTCCGATCTGACCATGTCAACCACCACCACCACCACCACCATCACCACCGATCCCGACGGCATCCGTTGTCATGGAACGCGTGGCCTCGTACCAAAGTCGAAGCCAGCAAGTGCGTCATCCCAATCGCCACTTCAATCTCTCCGATCCGACCACACCCACTCATCCCGACCAACCCTTACTCTCCCTTACGTTGCAAAACATGTTCCTCTGTCCTCAATTCCTTCTGCCGTGTCGACTTCCAAGCCTTAATCTGGATCTGCCCGTTTTGCTTCCAACGTAATCACTTCCCACCGCATTATCACGGCATTTCCGAAACCAACCTGCCCACCGAACTCTACCCGAGTTACACCACAATTGAATATAATATTAATAATATTAATAATGGTAATAATAATTATGATACGGGTTTGGGTTCAGTGTATGTGTTTGTGATTGAGGAGGAATTGATACGTGTATGATCGAGGAGGAATTGGGGTATGCGAAGTCGGCGTTGCAGCTGGCGCTTGAGTTTTTGCCTGAGAACGCGTTGGTGGGGTTTGTGTCGTTCGGGACGCAAGTGCAGGTGCACGAGCTGGGGTACGCGGATATGTCGAAGGTTTACGTGTTTCGTGGGTCGAAGGAGGTGAGTAAAGACCAGGTTTTGGATCAGTTGGGATTAGCGGGTGGGAGGAGACCGGGTGGGACGGGACAGGGGTTTCAGAATGGGGTGGGGGTGATGAATTCAGGGATTTCGAGGTTTTTGTTGCCGGCTTCGGAAGGGGCGTATGTTATTCATTCGGTGAGTTTAGTTATGAGATTGGTTTGGTTTTAGAATATGAAGTTTAAATAATTTGATGATTGTTTGAAGTGATGTTTTTAGCTTTTGGAGGAGTTGGGGACGGATCAGTGGCCGGTTGCGCCTGGGAATCGGTCGTTAAGGTGTACGGGTGTGGCGTTGAGTGTTGCAGCGGGTTTGATTGGGGCGTGCTTGCCTGGAACTGGTGCAAGGATAGTGGCATTGGTGGGTGGTCCATGCACCGAAGGCCCGGGATCGGTAAGTGCATTATGCAACTTTTTACTTATTTATGTAACTAGATTTGATAATAATATGTAGTTGGTATATTTTTCCTATATGTTGTATCAGCAACGATTCATTTACAGATGAAAAACAAATAAACTTGGTAGTTTACAATCTTGATTGGATGAAATGCCTTTATATTTTGATTCTTTATATGATCTTGTTTAAATTGGTTGATAAAATTAGTGAACTTTGTAACTATAAACATATATAATCCGTTATAGTTTTGGTGTTTGACGGTTATGACGGTCTTATATTATCATTATTATCTTTCCTTGTTAACGAGCATATGAATATATAGACATATAGTTAATGTACCTTTTAATGTGGCGTTTTGTTGCCACTATTTTTGTGATATGGTTAATTGCTAAACATCTTTGAAAGGATAATTAGGGCACTTGACTGGATGAAATGCCTTTAAATTTTGTTTTTTTGTATGCCCTTGTGTGATTTGGTTGATCAAACTAGTAAACTTTGTAACTGCGTATAAACATGTGTAATTGGTGATAGTTTTGGTGTTTGATGGTTATGAAGATCATATCTTATCTTTATTTAGATTTCCACTTTTGAGAAAATCTGAAATCTTTGTTACTTTTTGGGTTTTTGGCAGATTGTATCCAAAGATTTATCGGACCCAGTTCGTTCACATAAAGATTTAGACAAGGATGCAGCACCATTTTTTAGGAAGGCGGTTCAGTTTTATGAGGAACTTGCAAAGCAGTTGGTCAACCAAGGTCATGTGTTGGACCTTTTTGCTTCTGCCCTTGACCAGGTACAAACAATACATAATATGTAAGCCTCTTTTTTGAACAAAAGGGTAGACTAAGGGGCTGTTTGTTTACATCTGAATGGAACCATTCAGATGTAAACATCTGATTCATTCAGACTTCAGACTGTTTGGTTCCAAACAGAAATACATCTGAATGGTTAAAATTAGGTCTGAATCATTCAGACTTACTACTGTTGCTGAATGGGACAGAGGCTAAATGTAACATAATAACCATCTCCTGGAAATTAGGTTGCAGAATTGGTCAACATTAGGGGTGTAAACGAGCCGAGCCCAACCCAAGCTCGTCTAGGTTTGAGCTTGGCTTCTTTAACTTAATCGAGCTCAAGGTCTGCTTGTTTCGAGCTCGATTTCTGAAGCTCAAGCTCAACTTGTGCGTAGGTTTTTGAGCTCAAGCTCGGCTCTTTTATTATCAATTAATTAAAAAAATATGCATTTATAATTATTTTTTTGTCTGTTTGTTGATCTCTGTTATTTAGTTATTTTTGTCATAATTTTGTATATAATAATGGTTATTATAAAATTATATTTTAATATATTAAGTAAAAGTTATAATAAATGATAGACTGGTTTAGGCTTGTGAGCCAGCTCGGGCTTGTTTATTAAACGGGCTTATTTTTAGGCTCGGTCTCGAGCTCATTTATGCTTGGCTAGATTTGATCTAAAAGCAAGCTGACCTCAAGTGCTAATGAGTGGATTGGCTCGTTTATAGTTTACACCCTTAGTAAATATAGTCTTTTAGCTGGTATGCAGCTGATTTTCAAAAATGTTTATTCGCCTCTTAAATATCAGTTTACTAATTTAGTTTCTGTATAATTAGGTTGGGGTTGCAGAGATGAAGGTGATCATTGAACGAACCGGTGGCCTTGTTGTTTTAGCTGAAAGTTTTGGTCACTCCGTTTTTAAAGATTCGTTCAGACGTGTTTTTGAAAAAGGCGAAGAATCTCTCGGCCTCGCTCATAAGTAAGTATAATCATGATCGATGAATAACAGTTACATTCTTTTTGGTGTTTAGAAACTGATAACTAATTTCATATCATCAGTGGCACTCTCGAAATCAACTGTTCAAAGGATATTAAAATTCAGGGGATAATTGGACCTTGTACATCCTTGGAAAAGGTCACTTACTAAATCTTATCTGGAATTGAAATTTTATATTGATCAAAATGATTAATTTATCATCTAAAATGCTATTTCAGAAAGGACCTGCTGTTGCCAGCACAGTAATTGGTCAGGGGAATACAACCGCTTGGAAATTATGTGGGCTGGATAAAGATACTTGCTTGACTGTTTTCTTCGATGTTGCTTCAAGTGACAAAGATCCTTCTGGCAATGTAAATCCACAGTTGTATATACAATTTGTTACAAGGTAAATAAGAGACTTACTGTGTGTTTTTATTTTTTAAGTTACATAACCAATTTACGTAACTGAAATTTGTGGGCCATGTATTTTGGTGCAGTTACCAGACTGCTGATGGGCAATCTAAATTAAGAGTTACTACCGTTACTAGAAGATGGGTAGATACTGCTGTTGTTTCAGAGGTAAACTAGTAAAATCATTTTTCTATTTCTTGCTTTGAATTTAATATATTGTCAACCTGTTAAAATTAGGGGTGTAAACGAGCCGAGCCTGAGCTTGTTTAATTTACGAGAGTTTGACTCAGCTCATTTCGAGCTCTCTCTCTAAAGCTTCAGCTTGGCTTGTGGATAGTATGTTCAAGCTCGAGCTCGGCTCCTGAGTAGTTTATCTAGCTCGAGCATGGCTTGTTTCAAGCTCTATTTCTCAAGTTTGAGCTCGGCTTGTTAGTAGTCGTTTAAGCTTGAGTTTGTTTTAATTGTGAGAGCTTGAGCTAAGCTTGTTTCGAGCTCTATTTTTAAAACTCCAGCTCACCTCATGAGTATTCTATCAGGCTCGAGTACAGATTGTTTATTATTTATTAATTACTTTTTGTACCCAAACAGTTATTTATATAGATATTTATGATTATATTTTTTGTGCGTAACAAGAGTAGCTCATGAGTGGCTTGGCTCGTTTACACTCCTAGTCAAGATGTAACTTATTATACAATTTTATAATAAAGAGCAAAAAGTTGTGAATAATAATTTTTTTAGTCTGCTACTTTGCTTAATAATGTATTGTATTTGAGAACGACATAAATTTTGGACGATGTATTTCGCAGGAATTAATACAAGGTTTTGATCAAGAAACTGCCACTGTAGTAATGGCTAGATTAGCCTCTTATAAGATGGAGATGGAGGTACAAATTCACCAATTAATTGCTTTATTTTTTTATATTTGTGACTGATGGAAATTATTAATATTTCTAGGACACATTTGATGCTACAAGATGGTTAGACAGGAACCTCATACGTCTATGTTCTAAATTTGGTGACTACCGAAAAGACGACCCGTCCTCGTTTTCGTTAAATCCTTTATTCTCATTGTTCCCTCAGTTTATGTTCAATCTTCGGAGATCACAATTTGTGCAGGTAAACTTAAACTTTATAATGAGTCTTTAATCTTGATTAAAGTTTTTACCCTTCCCATTATTATGTTTGTTTTTGTGGCAGGTGTTTAATAACAGTCCAGATGAAACTGCTTATTTTCGCATGATGCTAAACCGAGAGAGTATAACAAATGCTACAGTTATGATACAACCGTCATTAATGTCATATTCGTTTAACGATCTTGCATCACCGGCATTGCTTGATGTGGCATCCATTTCACCTGATAAAATCCTTTTATTGGATTCATATTTTAGTATAGTTATTTTTCATGGTATGACTATAGCTCAATGGAGGAACTTAGGGTACCAGAATCAGCCTGAACATCAAGTATGTTATTCTATTTTCTTTACTTAATTGCTAATTTGTTAATTTCTTGAGAGAACCCTTTAATATGTTGACCTTTTTATTTCTGTTAATAGGTGTTTGCACAGTTATTGCAAGCTCCACATGATGATGCTGAAGTCATAATACGCGAGCGGTTTCCTGTCCCAAGATTAGTGGTGTGCGATCAACATGGTTCTCAGGTTATAATTCTGTTTTTTATTTTTTTATATTAATTTAAAATGTGCATCTATTGATGCGAACATCTAATTTTTTACTGCAAGTAACCTATTTGTTGGTCGATTTGGGTCTTTTTTTTTAATAACTTAAATGGGCCACAGAGAAACGTATAGCTAATAGGAAAAAAAAGAACCAAAAACTTGTTTGCGGGTGATGGGTCAACCCCTTTTGACCAGCCGTTTTTGGAGGCCCCTTTTCGTAAGTAGTAACTTTGTTTATAAATTACTTAAAAAAATTAGAAACTTACATTTAAATTTTCTAGTAACGTTATAAATTTTAAATGTTCTAACGGTTATATTTTTAATAAATATGGGATAAGTATTCTTATATGCTGTACTAGTTTACTTTATGTAGTTTTTTTGTTAATGTTTTTTAATCATATTACTTTTAAATATTATGTGATCTTTCAATTTCAAATTTTATATATTTATATAATTTCTACAGTTTTTATTATATTAAATAAAACACATTTAAAAAATTAAAAATTTGGTTATTAAAATTAAATGTAAAACATGGTGATGATATGGCGATGTGTTTGGGTCTCCTTAGTCCTTATTGGAGAGGAAATTGGCGTTTGATGTGGCAGACTAGACATGTTTTTAGGTCTGTTTATTCGAGATTCTCTAGAAGTGACATGCATGACTTATCGGTTGTTTTATATAAAACAGGCTAGATTCTTGTTGGCTAAATTGAACCCATCAGCAACATACAATAACGACGTGGGCGCCGGAATGGATGTTATCTTCACTGATGATATCAATCTTCAAGTCTTCTTTGAGCATCTACAGAAGCTTGCAGTACAATCATCTTGACCCAAAGTTAAACTTAATCATTTTACAAAGTTTCAAAACTCATGGTACATCAATCCTGCAGCATGAGCATGTTCCATTCACTTTGCGTTGAAACAAATTGTTCTATTTAAGGTTTTTTGGCAATATGAATGGGGTCATGACTGTTGCGCGAGTGATAAATTTGAGGCTGCAAGTTAGTGAGACGAGTGTGTGATTACTATATGACATTTTACATTTCGACATTTTTGTAATTTATTAACGGGATTATAGTATGTTGATTGTGTATTTAAGTTAATGGTTAAATTTTCAAGTCGATTATGCTTCCAGTTATGAAAATTAAAGAGCGAAAAAGAAAATGGTTTGGGTATACCGCCTTAAGCGTCGCTTGCTGTCTCAGCTAGGATTCATTGAATCGTTCATAAATTGTTTTTTATTACAAAGATGAAGATGAATGTTCTATTTTTTTAACCAAAGAAAAGGAACTAAATAAATTACAAGTCTTAACTAACTACAAGATGAATGTTCTATTTTTTAGTCAGTTTATCGGTGAGAAGATGTGCCTTTGACATAACGAAGAGCGTGTAATGCAGGCTCCCCATGACGTATACGAGGATCTTGCATAAACTGACTTAAATATTGGCCAGCAGAAGCCAAGTTCGGATGAGCATGGGCCAGGAAACTTAACCAAAGATATTCACTTTACATTTTAATTGTAGTTTTTGTACATTTGTGGAAACATACACATATGAATATGCATGCATGTGTTTTATTTATATATATACATGCATGTGATTTCCTTATTTTTATATTGAACTAATTATGAAGGAACTAACTTATAACTTATGCAAAGACAGTTCTCTCTCCATGGATGGCAACATCTGCCTCTACAAAGAAAACACCTTGTACCAAAATCCCTCTACTTCTCAGTACGAACGTCTCATCTGAAATGAATCTTTGGCAACTCCACTCCGGTTTCAAAGCACTGAACCAGTTACTAGCTGCAGTTTATATGGTTATAATAACTAATAAACAATAATAGTTCAGAATGGTGAAGTTGATTATTCACATCATTGTGAGTGATGGGATAAATTTACCTTTAGCTTCTTGGTGTCTTGAATTCAACTGATCCCTCATACGAAGAGTAAATTCCGCAAGTATCTTCGTTCCAGATGGAAGATTTTCAAGATCAGCAAGAGCCAGCTTAAGATACACGAAACTGCTATCATAACCGATATATATCTTCCTGCACAAATGCATGCAAAGATACCAAGTATGTTGTAAATACAATTATATGCCTAATGATATTGTTTACAAATCCTTTTTTTTTCCTGTATATTTACTTATTTAGATAGTTTACTACCGGTAAACCACCTAAACATACAAAGAATTCAGTGTTTACCATTTGTGAGCCCCAAAGTTGAATATGATGGAAGTTTCACTCGTATCTAGTTTTGATAAGTCGATCTTCCATGCGTGTTTGTAAGAAACTGCATCCTTTACCATTGACAACGACTCGGTTTTGCGTTTTCATGTCTCTTTAGACACAAATACCTCGGCTCCAAACACACACTTGTCTCCAACAAGATACCCGTTTTTAGAATCACCAAACTCTTTAAGACTGATGAATTTATCAAAGCCCCACTCAGTTCTCAACCGATGAAATCGTATTCCTTCACTCATTTCATCTGCAAGGTGATCGTCGATTATAACAAGGTCTTTGATTGTAACATATAACCATGCAGGTAATTATGGTATTGATTGTAACATGCATCCGTTGGGCTTCACTTTTGTATGTAATAATATTCCGTCGGGCCCGACAGAATATATATGAAGCCCGAGAGAATAGATATGAGGCCCGATAAAATAGATATGAAGCCCGACAGAACAGATCAATGGCCGACCATTTAATTTTATACGTGTCTGGATGTGGTTGGTTCAAAAATGGAAGGGTGTCAGATAGATATGTCGGCTGTCAGTTCTAATACATTGAATTCGATAGTTTAGAAAGTGATCATTTTTTATTTTTTTTTGTTTGAGGGGGGTAGTCAAGTAATTTTGTTGATACAAAGGGCCATTTTGGCAATTATCCCTAAAAAAAAATACTTTGTAACCATTTATGTAACATCACAAATCATTCATAAGTGCTTGGTGGTTTCTAACTCCACAACCCCCTAATAATACAAGATTCTTAGTAACAATTATAAGTTGTAACCATTCATGTATGATACAGATTGAAAAATAGTTACCTTCAAGTATGATGTAACTATCATTGTTTTGATCAAGTAAAAATATCCTGAAAGTTGCATAGACCCCCCAACCAGGAGGGAGAGAGTTTGAGTCTGCGATGGCTACGTACGCAGACAAGAATTCTCCAACATTTTTACTCTTGTCACCATTCGGGTGAATCACCAACTTCCTACATGTTACAAATCTTATCTGTACTGCTTAACTTATAAATCGGTCTTAATCTTTTCTAACTAAAAATATATAAGTGAGTAAAAATAACGTACCATTTGTAGCCGGCAGCTTCAAATTCATTTGATTCGTTGTAAGAATAAATATATTTTATATATTTATTTATATGGCCATCATTATCATTTATATAATAATAGATCAAAATAATTAATTATGCCTTATTATATATTAGCTTAGTAATTGTTGATGGACCATATTACTCTTAATAGCTAATAAGGGTTTCCCCTTGGGTGTATATATAGAGAGAATAAATTAACACCATAACCTAATCTCACACAAATAAGAAATCATGTGTCTCCTCTCTCTCCTAAACCGGGTTCCTCTCAAGAACCCTAACCATCCTTTACTATACATCCTAAAGGAGAACTCGATCAAGATGACAAACATGTCGACTACATCATACCCAGCTGCGGTTACTACTCTCCTTGCTGTAACAGGTTCATAGGTTTAATATTTATCATGTTTTCTATTGCTTACATGAAGAACTGATCAACATGTGGCATCAGAGTGATGTTGATTAATCAGTTCTTCATGTTTTCCCTAAATCTGGAATTGAATCAGAAGACATGGACTAAAACTTGATAAACCCTAATTTTTCGGTTTTTTTTTCATGTTCTATTACGAAAACAATATATGATACTGTTTAAAATCGCTAAAATTCATATTTAATAAACCCTAATATTTTCGAAATCTGTTAAAATCATGTTTAAAGATTTCGATTCCAATTTTTGTATATGTTTAATAATTAAAATTTTCAACGATGTTCTTCGTGTTCATCATAATTTTTCGAAAATTATAATATATTTTGGTTCAAATCTGGATTAAAAATCTGTTAAAGTTAATTTAGGGATATAATTTTTCAAATCTTGAATTAATTAAAAGTTTTGGTATTTTCTAAAAAGATTTGAATCCCATTAAAATAGGAAATAGATATAATTGTTAATCCTTAAAAGATTTGAACCAAATCTTATTATTATCCTTTTAGATTTCGAAATCAGTTTAGGGCAACTAGTTTACGGAATTAATTGTATGGGTCCTATTAATGTTTTCTGTGTTTTCAGTTTAATTAGGATAATATTAATTTTTGGATTTTAGAGTTCTCGGAGTTTAACCTTTATGGCCTTATACGGGATTTTTTTTTTGGAATAGTTTTCTAATCTTTTTCCCGTAAGCACACTAATTTTTCGAAAACTCATTACTTTACCCGAAAACCCATAACACTCGAAAACCTATTAACCAAAAACACATATCATCCGAAAACTATAATTTACCCGAAAACATTATTTTCTCGAAATCCTTAATTTTACCCAGAAAGTTTTTGCTATTAACTCATTAAAATGTTTTGTAAATACTTAAACATTATAAAATTTTACAAAACATAAAGGCTTAACTTGAATGAACTTTTGATGTATCACTTCTGCCCAAAGATGATGAGTTACATTTACCATATCATTCAAGTCTAATTGAAAGCTTTTGTTAGTTTTTGCATAACATGATACAAATGTCTCACTTCTGCCCAAAGGTGATGCGTTACATTTATATCTAGCAAACTAACCAGTGCATAATTAAAATAATTGTATGACTTCTGCCCAAATGTGCTGGGATACAATTGTTTTGCACATATACTTAAATAAATTTTACTTCTGCCCAAAGGTGATTTATTTTTTGTTTAAGTAGAACTTTTAATAATAGTCTATTAGTTTGATGTTAATAATAGACATATCATATCTTCAATAAAATATAATGATCCTCACATTAATGATCCTTCATTAATCTAATGATCATAAGTTTTAATATGTATTATCTTAATATCCCATAACATTACTCACTATAATTTTCTTCTATAAATAATTTTCTCATCTAAATAGTCCACTCTAATATTAAAACATAATATAAGTTTTACATCATAAAGAGTTTCAATAATATTTAGCTCTTCTCAGTTTTAGTTATCCCTTAAGACATGATATGACTATCTTACTGCTCTTTTTAATAACAATCATTCCATTGAAAACCGGAGCATAACAAATAGAATGAGTCAATCATAATGTCTTTTACGATAATGATAATCAAGAACTTATATAAATAAATGCTATCACTAGAGTTATTCTAGATTTAGTTTTTCCTAAGACTAATTAAAATAACTCCTAAGATTCATGCACTCCTTAAAAGTTCTAACTATAAGGTTAAATGACGTTACTGAATACATCATAATGTACAATACCATGACCCATAAAGTCAAGGGCTCACACATGAAATAAGTACACTTTTCTAATGCATTACATACTAAAAGTTTCTATTATTACAATTTGTTGCCTTAAGTATCAACTATAACACTCATAAGTACAAAAGGAAAACGAGTATGTTGATTAGCAACACATATAAAAGAAAACAATATGATAGTGGAACATAAAATGTTATTCAACTCATCACCATTAAAACCTTAAAGAGGATAATTCTAAGGTTTATAGACAAAATACAAGTATTATTTCCAGCTTTAAGTTCTCTAAGGAGAAGTCTCGTTGTAAAAATATGTCATTATATTAGGCATAAGTAACAAGGCTATCCATAATTCAAAAGAATATCTGTCTAAACAGTAGTCGTATACTAATGATATTTAAGTCTGCTAATCCTAATATTCCAATTAACATGATAGGCTGAGTCTAGTTCTATAAGTTTCTTTACTGATATCAACAAATAACTAACATGAGTGTTGGTGACAAAATTTAAATGTTAAGGCAATTATAACCATGAAAAACTGCATTCTAATTACGTTTTATGATACCTTAAATTTTCTGGAGATAAATCAGAATTTAGTATCAATACTTAAGCTACATTATGACAGTTGTGAGGTTGGCATAGCCAACATAAAATCACTCTTACCCTAAAATCTCATATTATTTGTTATCAGTATATTGATTGAAACATTTATAAAATAGAACTAGATGATACTACATGCTTTCACAACTTTTGTTATTATGCAATAAGAATTTAACAAAAGACAAATGAGACTTATAAAATTCATCCATTAAAACCAAATTTTATGAGAAATCATGACATGGTTGATGAGGGTGATTTTTTCATCTAATCTCATTCTTAGTGTTTTTAATCATGTGTTAAATGCCATAAAACATTACTTGGCTTAAGGAATAAGTATGGGTCCACCATAAGTTATATTTCACTGACATTCGTGGAACTTATTCAAACAGAATATTCAGACATAATTCTTTTATCATTTAAAAGGCTATTTACTTGTATCTAATATGACTTCTATGATCCATGGTTTTAAAGAGATCCATTTATATATAACTAATAAGATTTATTCTAAATATGTCCCTAAGTTTATTATAACATCTGGACGTTAATGAAATCAAATCAAGTCTAACATATATATGAGAAATTCCCACATCACGTACATCATTGAAACTCCTTATGTAGTTTTTGTAGAGATATTAAAGATTAGTGGGAGCCTTAAGTGTCTCAATCTATCTTACAAGATTTGCAAGAGGCAGGGGAGTGAAAACTTGATATTATCTCAATTACACATCTTGTACAAGACACTGCTCACAACACTATTTCATCAAAACTTATCTCTTTAGAATTTACTACTACTACTACTACTACTACTACTACTACTACTACTACTACTACTACTACTACTAATCTTACAAAAGTTTCATTGTTGCTTAAACGTGGACAAATTCAGATTTCTTACTAAACTAATCCTCACCAAGAGAAACTGCAATAACTTATATTATTAACTTGTTTCTCTGTTAGAATCTATTGGTCTTTAAATATTGACCCTAAGTATGCTAATTTCCTAAAGGTTTCTAAGGTCAGTGGGAGCAGTAAAAGTCTTTATAATGACTTGACAAAAGTACAAGAGACGGGGGGAAGATAGTCATGAAATTTTACTCCGAATTTAACTCCGATTACACCTCTTGTACACCATACTGTACCAACTTTTACACACTTAGAATCCTGAAAATGATAGCAACCTAACCAAGAGCTAATTTATGAAACTGAAAACTTCATATAAACCCAATAATCAACTCAGGAGGTCATCAAGGTTTTAAAACCTACTAACTTTGATGATTATGTAACCTCCCTAACTAAGTTGAAATGGATGTTGGAAAGTTTAATGATCCTACCCCTTATAATTAAACCATTAGCATGAATCATAATTGACTCCATAAGTCAGGCTAACGTTTTGAGATTTGGTTGAATCACCTAAAGGTGTTCATAACTAAACTAAATCCTAACACAAATATTAAGACACTAAGAAACATGACTGATTGTTAAAGGTTATATTCAAGAGGAATAAATTATCAAAAAATCTTCTTACATATATTACAAAAGATTTCTTTAAGTATCAGTATTGTTCTAGTAGCTTATGATAATAGTTAAGAGCTACGTTAGATGAACATTAAAACAACTTTCCCTAACAATCGGCTTACATACTTATTGTTCATAAAGCAACCTAAAAGTTATAAACTGAAGGTCAAAGAACATTTAGTCTATAAGTCAATAAAATTCATATATGGTTAATGCAAACATCAAAATGTGATGGAATCTTTATACAATTATTTTTATCAAAAACCAAGTGGATTAATGTACCTACCTCAAGATGAGTGGGAGCAACTAAAAACAAACTTGTCCTTATATAGATGATATTCTTCTGATAAGTATATGTTACATAAGTCAAAGCATTGTTCACACATACTTTGATATTATAGATCTCGGAGATATTCCTTACACATGTAACAAACAATACTGCTCTATTTAGAGGATAATAGGATCATTGAGATTATTACCTTATGCTTCATTAAGTAGAAGCCTTATGTAGGTTCAAGTGAGATTATTACCTTATGCTTCATTAAGTAGAAGCTTTATGTAGGTTCAAGTCTATACTCGTTCAGATATTACTTAAAATTGCAACACACTAGATATATCTAGATGAATGTGAAGCATTTAAAAGAGTATTAAAATATCTTTAAAAGAAACGAAAGACTATAATTTAAAAGAAGAAGTGAGAATTCAAACCGGTAGATTACTCTAAACTTTGTTATATTCAAAGGTAACCTAATGTAAATTTCGGGATATATTCTCATGTCAGCAGATAAATCTATCTCATGGAGGAGTCATAAAGAACTGATAACAACAATCTAAGTTATAATGACATGATATGTTGATTAATCACAACACAATTAGCAATAAATGTTGTTGAAAATTTATCAGTGGACTCATAAGTTTATTAACTCCATAATTATTATATATTGAAGACTTACTGTGATAAAGTCAGCTACCATGTTTTCTCAAACACTAACACTTTGAGAGGTGTTGCATTAAATTTCGATATGAAACTAATTATTCGTTTATGAACGAATTGAGGAATCTAAATTTTCGTATCGAATACATTTATGATATGCTTAAGGATCCTATAACTAAAGGTCTACCCGTAAGTATTATGAAAGCGCTTATAATCATGAGGGGTTTATTGATGACCATGTACAACTGCATATCGTACTATGAATGATTAACTATTAATTTCTTCACTAGTTTTGATTTTGTATGTCTCTTAAAATGTTCTGCATGCATAATGACATATAGACAAATTATTATACATATCAAACGTTCTGAAGGGCTTACTTGAAAATTTTGATCATAACTACTTAGGTTTTAAATAAGGACTGCAGTATGATTAATGGGGGTCTTGAGCTGATGTTCAATTCAATGACTGTATTTCTCTGCTCCAGTTTAAGTTTAAAGCTAAAATGAGTGTTAACTCCTGATCAGGCTTATCTAATACTCATAATAAATGATTACTCGGCCAAGTGGGAGAATGTAAGAATAAATATATTTTATATATTTATTTATATGGCCATCATTATCATTTATATAATAATAGATCAAAATAATTAATTATACCTTATTATATATTAGCTTAGTAATTGTTGATGGGCCATATTACTCTTAATAGCTAATAAAGGGTTTCCCCTTGGGTGTATATATAGAGAGAATAAATTAACATCATAACCTAATCTCATACAAATAAGAAATCATGTGTCTCCTCTCTCTCCTAAACCGGGTTCCTCTCAAGAACCCTAACCATCCTTAACTATACATCCTAAAGGGGAACTCGATCAAGATGACAAACATGTCGACTACATCATACCCCGCTGCGGTTACTACTCTCCTTGCTGTAATAGGTTCATAGGTTTAATATTTATCATGTTTTCTATTGCTTACATGAAGAACTGATCAACATTCGTATCTTTCGACATTTTGCTTTGTTAATAAAGAGAACTGTTGAATGTTGAGAATGTAGTGAGCAGGTGGTGCCATAGATGTTAGTCTCAAAGGCTCTAAACATGATTCTTCAAAGGCCATGAATGAAAACTCAAATGAGATGTGAGTATTTGTGTGCCAAATTAAGATACTAATGGCTTGTTAATTTAAATCCTAAGGGATTTTGGAGGACTATATATGCTTGAGATTAGTAGTGTTTCCTCCTAATCACTTATTCTCTCCTTCTCATAAACACAAACATTTAGTCATTTTTAATGCCTAAGGTTAATGCTAAAGAAGGCATTTCACATTTGAAGGTTCAAGCAAGGAATATAATTAACATGGGCATTATCTACTCTTAATCTTATGTTATTATTAGACGAGTGCCCGCACGATGTAACGAGTGTTTGAACACAGACCCAGATAATCATGTAACAATAACTGATGTTCATTGTTCAGTTTGAAACCTTAAAACGTTTAAACCGGTCATTGGTTTGGATTCATGGTTGGTTTTTCCTTCTTTCGGGTTCAATTTTTAATATTTCAATTTCGATTTTTGAAGACAAAAAATTGTTAACTAACGATTTTGCTCATAGGTGTAACTTAAAAACTTTCAAAAGCGGAGCGCGAACACCCATACGTAAAATGTTATTTTTTTAATTGCAAAAAACTGCAACAATATCAAACTCAAATTAAAGAGAATAAAATGCCCGTTTTATAGTGTAATTTTTTTTAAAATATATTAAAGTATGAAAAAGTTATAGCCGTTCAAAAATCAAAGGTGATAAGTTGGTTTAAAGTTAAAATAAAAAATAATATATAGTTAAAGATGAGGGGCAAATATGCGATTATTTTTTAATTTAACAAAAGTTAAAGATGGAAAATTATAAATATATTAAATGAATGTTATTTTTTTTATTTGAAAGACCATATTACCTTTTTTCAAGATGTATTGTAGTTGTAACTTATGTTCAATATTTTATACATTACTTAAAATGAAGTGGCTTAATTTTTCCGTTACTCTTATATTATATACTAGCTTTTAAACCCGTGTATTACACAAGATTTGTCAAATGATAAAAATAAGGTTTGCTATTTGAAATAAATTAACAAAATTAATGGTAAAAAAATTGAAATATATTGAACAAACAATAAAAAGCCTGGAATATCAAATTTATAAATTTGATAAAATGTCTTAGTATACAACATTTGTTGTTTTACCACAAATATTCATATCGTCATCCAAATAAACAAATTTAGACCATGTCTGCTAGTTACTCGGAATAATGCAACATATAATGTTCATAAAAAAATTGTAACGTCAAAGGAGCAAAATAACCTTAGAAAAAGATCGTTCTTTACTATTTTTCTACTTATTTTTCATATTTCTATTTGTTTGATCTTCAATAAATATTTTACTTTTAATTGTGTGACTATTTTATAACCTAATTGTCAGAATGGTTTTGGTTCATGACCCATTGATAGCTGCTACTAAGAATGAGATGAAATATTAGAATATAAGTGTAACACCTTTGGCAAACACAACATCGTCCCACTCTTAGGCAAATCCCACATCGGCCGTAGACAAGAGAGATCCTTGGTTCATAAGTAAATGTTCTGCCTCTTTAATCACCAACGCGTTTTGGGCAACCAAAAACAAATCAGTGAGCTCTTCGCGGGCAGAGCAGACAATATTGGTGGTGCGAGGGGCCGGATGTTACAGGTGGTATCAAAGCCACTCTTGTGCCGTTCGGGATGTTGGGACACGCCGCATCGAGGACGATGAGTCCAAAGGGGGGTTGTCTGTAACACCCTTGGCAAACACAACATCGTCCCACTCTTAGGCAAATCCCACATCGGCTGTGGACAAGAGAGATCCTTGGTTTATAAGTAAATGTTCTGCCTCTTTAATCACCAACGCGTTTTGGGCAACCAAAAACAAATCCGTGAGCTCTTCGTGGGCAGAGCGGACAATATTGGTGGTGCGAGGGGCCGGATGTTACAATAAGAATGGAAAATTGACTATTTTATAACCCAATTGAAAAAATGATTTTAACCCATGACCCATGATTAACATGGATTAAGGAGAATAGAGATTAGAAATTAGGATTAATGTTGTTATGACACATCATCATCATTATTTTTGTTTATTAGTAGAGTAAGATAAGACTAGCTTATATCCCGTGTTACACACGGGTTACCAAATAATAGTTTAAGGTATTTAGTATCCCAACAAATCTTTGTTACAATAACTCGTCAATAAAGTACTTCCAAATCTCCATAATCCAAGGCGATTCATATATTCGATGATCTGATGGCAATCGTCTTCATTAAATCTTCATATAGACTGTGTTATATATAGGGCTGGTACATAAATCTGAAATTAAAAAAATCAATTATGCTTAAACATACATTGAGAAGAAGAAACCATCAAATAACATGATCGAATAACACGGAAACAAGGTTAATTAATATGTATAAATAAAAACTATTAGATAGCGTGGAGAAGTGATATTATTAATGTGATCTATTTACAGTTCTCAATAATTTTGGAATCCTTCTACATACATATTTTCAAGTTTGGCCATTGGCCTTGTGGTGACTAAAAATGCTAAATTTTATAACATGATCAATAAGTAACATGTTATACAAAGTGTAGATAAGCAAGTCTAATGACCATTGATAGATAACAATACAGAAAAATATAAAAGGTTCTATGCAAAATCATAGATACCCAAGACAAAAGACATTAAATATTATCATAACATCAACCCAAAGAACGAAAATACAAAAGGCCAACTGATACGAAAATACAAAAGGCAAAGAGGAAACACACCAACTAGCGAACTTGGTCGATATAGTGGAGCAAACTATGTTGAGGGCGCAACGGTCGACGAAATTCGCAATATTGATTTGTTGGCTTGGTGGAAAGGTAAACAAAACGAATTTCCCATTCTATCCGCCATGGCTCGTGATTTGCTTGCCGTACAAGCCTCAACGGTTGCTTCCGAATCGGTTTTTTCTCTTAGTGGGAATGTGTTATCTATGCGAAGAACAAAATTAACTCCCGAGTCTCTAGAGGTTTGCATTTGCCTAAAGGACCATTTGGATGCGGTGGATCGTATACAACACAAGGCGAACTTTGAAGACGAAATACCAATAGAGCGTCATATTCATGATGAGGAGGCGGAGGACGGGGTTTCTTCCGATAACGAAGACGAGGGTGAAGACGAGAATGAAGACGAAGAAGAGTTGTAATTATTTGTTTTGGTAAAATTATTTGTAACTTGTTCAACTAATATTTAGTTTTGATTTGTTTTATTATAATTACTTTTGTTACTCATGATTAATTTTTTGTTACATTTTTAATAACAACGAACATTTTATTTATTTAAAAAATAACTATTACAAACATTATTAAAACATAAACGATACTAAACATAACAACTAAAACTTAAAAAACAAAGTCCGTCGTTTTAATCCGGGAATACTTATTTTTGGGTTGTAGAGCCGGACGACTCTCCCACTTCCGTTTTTTTAGCATCCAAACTTCTTTTCTCTCGACAATACTTATTCGTATGTTTTCGTAATGTCGAGTTGGACCCTGCTTTAAGAAACTTCGAGCAATATTTGCAACGTGCCAACTCATGTGAGTCGGTCATGAGACACAAATCGTAATGAACCCAAACATCGGGGCATCTTGTTGTTTCAATCACCATAACAACGTCATCATTAGTTGCCATTTGTTATCGGTTTAAGGTTAATTGTGGTTTGGAGTGTGTTTTATAGTTTTGGAAGTGGTTTAACAAGTACACAAACAAACCTTGCTATTTAGAGTAAAAAAATAACCTATTTATAGTTAAAAAACCGGTTCCAACGGTCAAAAACGGATATATAGCCGTTGGAACCGGTTCCTAACGGCTATAATATTTGAATTTCAAAAAAAACTGGTGGAACCGGTTTTTACGTAAAAACCGGTCCCGGTTCATACCCTACCCGGTTCCTAAAAGTAATATCTGGACATCGGTTCGGGTCGGGAACCGAACCGGTTCTTGATTGGAACCGATGCCATTTTACAACCCGGTGTGAAAAAACCGGTTCCGAACCGGTTCGGGTTTTCCAGTTGAACCCGATTTGTGCACGTCCATTATTAAGCATAAAACAAAAACTCATTAGTAACAACAATTTTGTAATATGAATACAAAGTAAATGCAATTTATATAACAAAAAAATGAGTTACAAACAACTATTAAAGCATGAAGCAAGCCAAATGAGTTACAAACAACTATTAAAGCATGAGTCATTTTATATACGATACTGACTGAAAAATATATGTTTTAAGATAAAAACACAACTCATTTAATTTATGAGAAAAAAATGACCGACTTTATTAGAAGAAACACAAATCATTCATTTAGATCCATTTCAGTATCTTGAGTACATATGTAATTCAACATTTCATCAACACCTAACATAATATTCCATCTTTCTTGTTTCTTAGCATATCATTGTGGACATATGTAGCTCCATTGCAGACCTGAAATATGCAAACGCCAATTAAATGTAACATAATCATAATAACATGACTAATCATATTGGGGTAACTAACATGTTATCAAATAAACATCTTTTACTGGAGTTCTTGTTATTGTAGGTAGACTTCCTTCAAAGAAATTATGAAATTATGCATGTTCTATTTATTATTACACAATATATAATAAATAACATAATTGATATGTGTGTACCTGTGTCTCCATTCCGAGAGCAGTAAGCACGTCCTATATGGCTCTTTTTATTGCATCTTTGGCCCCATTTCATTGCCATATTTGTTATCATATCCTGCAAATTAATAAAAGTTACACCCTCTTTATAGTTAAGCTGACCATTAGGGGTGTTCACGGTCCGGTTTTAACGGTTTATGGGTCCAACCGTAAACCAAACCGTTACCAACGGTTATTGATAATAAAAAACCGAAACTGAACTGTTGAAATTTAAAGTCGAACCAAACCGAACTGTTAGATACGGTTTGGTTCCGGTTTGGTTTCACAGTTTGAAAATTATACTAACAAAACCTCTAAGGTTGGTTTGGTTACCTTATTAATTAGAAGCTGAATTATAGGTTCTTCTTAATATCCAAAATTTGAATTACATAAAGGCAGACAATAGTTTTTATAGAATGTGATATTTTAACCAATCAACTAATCAAGCATTAAACCTTAGTAGTTTCTAATGCTTCTAAACATTCATTTAACAAATAAGTATGAGATTTTTTAGGTTTAAACCAGAGAGCAACACAGAGCCAATGATCATTCCAAATAATAAGCAAAAAAATACTAATTTACTAAAGTTAGGCCAGTGTTCACTTCAATGTTTCAGTTTGCTTGATTTACATAGTTAAATATATTTAATATGATATATTTAAAATTTTAAAATGTAACTAAATCTCACAGCCCTGTCCGGTTTTATACGGTTGGTTTTTTGTATAAACCATAAACCAAACAGTTCACTACGGTTTAATCCTTTGGCACTGACCGAACGAAACTAAGAAAATAAATCGACTGCGAAACCAAACCCACCGACTGTAAACCAAACCGTTCACTACAGTTATAAAGACCATATTTACCAATTATATCCCGTGCATATGTTCAGGAATTTGCACCAACCACCAGTTTAACCTATTGAGTATTTAAATTAAAAAAGTAAGAAATTAATAAATCAGAAAGTAAGTTTTAAAATGGAATTATACCTAGAGAACAAAATTACATCCAAACCACACATCACCATCAAGTTTAATAATACTTGGGATAGACAAGAAATTAAGCATTGTTGGATTTTATAGAATTACCATTTATTGAGCAAGTTCTGTAGCTGACTGATGATCACTACAATCCTTCAAAAGTAGCCTTTATGACAGCAATACCAAATACCTAGCCTATTGCAGGAAAAGAAAAAAAAATAATTAAACTTAAGATGTACAATTTAGTACTAACGAATCAAGCTTAAAAAATGCAAGCATAAAAAATTTGATAGTGCGTACCATTATATGTGTAGACTTGTATCTACATATTACAATCATTACTTAGTGAAATAACAAATAGTGCAGAACAACAAAAAGATATGAGCACCTTATCATCCACTTCAACTTTAAGTCGAGCTTGACGCTCGTTAATGACAAAAAATTGCCAGCAGTTAATTTTCAATGTCTTCAGCCACAAATTAGCAGGGATTTATGTTTCTGTTTCAAGAACTCAGTTAAGATAAATTTAAAAGGAAAATATATTAGCAAATGATAGCTTTATTTTAAAAAAGTGTTAAGAGAAAAATTAGTGGTTTGTGTAAAATAGTAACTAAACGGGCCAATAAACCGGCAGCCTTGTTAGCCTTTTTACAGATGATTTTAGTAAGCACATAATCACTGATAATTGTAAACATTAGTATGCACATTATTAGAGACATCTGCATGAATAGTCCATGTGATTTGATCATTTTGCAAGTTTGGTCACTTGACAAAATGCATGAAAACTGATGTTATAAGAAGCCAAAATGCAGATATTTATTATGCGGCAACTATTAATATGCAACACAAATTTCAGAGGCTGCAACACAATTGACCTGTATGCATTTTTTGACGCTGTAACATAGCTTGACCCATAAAAGAACCAAAAATGAACGCATACATGTATCCTAATTAGTTTTAATGAACGAATATAAAGTAAGTGAAATAAAATCAGATATTCTGTCAATCATTATTGCAACAAACTAATTGATGTTCAAATTCCCCATATTAAACTACGATTCGAAAAGGTAAAATAAGATCGGATCACATACTGCAAATTTTGGTTATTCAAAAAAATATAAACCATACTTTAACTATTTTATAAATTTATAATCACTATTTGTATAAGATCTCTTACCTGAAAACTGAAAATTCTCATTCATGCTTTGTAACAAAGACCCATAAATTGCAAAGCATGTTCATAGATGGATTTTCATGGTCTAAAACAATGGGAAATAAAATCTGCTGGCAATTTAGGAGAGTGATGAGTGAATAGATGTGATACCTCAGCAACGAAAGTCTTTATTTGAGTTTTCATAGATGAATTTCCATGCTCTAAAACAATATCCAAACCTGAAAAAAAATCATATAAATTGTTGCAATATGGTTCACTACCCAACAAAGACTTAAAATGCTATGAGTCAATGAAGAGTTTAGTGTGCATACTTTAATCGGAAGCTAACACATTTTCCTTTGGCAACCGTCCCCTCTCAGTCAAATCTCCAATGAACTCTAGAAAAAGAGGTAACAATGTAAGGGTGAATCCCTAAATTAATTATATGAACATTGACAATATAACATAATAAAGTTAATTTCTCGAATAAAACTCACAAAGGTGCTTAATCATACAATTGGGATTCTGATTTAGGGTTTTAGAAGAGCTAAAGATGTAGATCCAACTGGTAGACCATTGGCACCTGTGTCGTATGGGTCTCGGAAAACGCGATGTACAAACATTATATTTTTAAAACATAATAATATACAAAAGAAAGTTTTAAAGATACTTAGGTCAAGCCCTACATTTACCTGATTTGTTAAGCCAGAACTATTGTCGCCGGGATATTTGTTCCACGGCCGGAAACCTAACCGCCGCTCTCATCACATGAGGATGATGAATGAAGTTTGATGATGAATTGTAAGACAGGAAGGAAGAAATGATTAGGGTTTGCAAAGGCTTGTTCAACTTACCATAACCCATGAATGAAAGATGAAGGATGATGATAGATTTAGGGTTTAGAAGCATCTTTCAAAATTTGAAATTTGAAAGTTAAGAAAGCTTAGCTTACAGAGGAAGCTTGATAAAAGAAATGAGACGTGGACCATCTAAGAATTGAACACAATATTAAATTAAACACACGTGTTTCAAAATGAATATTATGTATAGAGATTGAGATATGGGATTTTTACTAGTAGTAAATCCGCATGATGTTGTGGCAACGACAATATGTTCTAATAGAATTTTACTACTTTTAAACATATGGTACGATACGATTTTTTCAAAAAAATAAAAAAAGAATGGTGTTTTTTATAATGGCCTAAACCCATTGGCTTAAATCCCGTAATAACTCGAACGCTTTTGACTTGTCAAAGTTCTTGATCGTTGACCCGAAGTATTTAAAATTATTAAAAAAAATATATGATCGAAGTTTATTTTGCTGGCCATATTGACATGAATCAAAATTGATACTTTTATTTTTATAAATTACACGAAATCATTTTATTGATAACATGCACATCGATTTCAGTAAATCTTACATCTAAACGTTGACAAATAAACACGTCATGATTATATGTTTGAAATTTATTAAAACTCAATATATTCAAGGGTATAAAGGAAAAACAACGAAAAAAAATAGATGAATATATAGGTAAACTTAATGGGATGGAAGGGTATTACTAATTAATTAAAATTTAAAAATGTTGAGTATAGATTAAGGGTTAAATTTGTAATTTTTTTAGGTTTATAATTGTATGTTTAAGTTGAACTCCTATGCTTAGTTGACTTATACATTATAATAAACACCTCAAAATAAAATAAAATTTACATCGAAACGTTGACATAAATAAGCACGTTGCAATGGTAAGTTCGTTTTTTTTAAACATTAGGTATAGAAAAAACAAAAAATTTAAATGAATTTGTCAAATAAATGGGTAAAAATAAGGGTTTTATGTGTAGGTGTTTTATAAATTAACAAAATTTTGTGAAAGTTGAAGGATCATATTTGTAATTATTTTCTAAACTAATAATCTTAACCATACATAGTGTTCAAAATACTACATTACCCCTAAATTTTCAAAATTACATGCATTGGTGCTTATAGTTTATGCAATAGTGATTGTACCTTTTAAATTTTAAGAGGTCCTCATGCATTATATATAGTACTAGCTGGGAGCCTGCACAATGCAGCGGGTTGCGCACATAACTCAATAGTGAATACATAATTTGTGTTGGTACATGCGTTGTCTGATGATAGTGCGCACATAACCCGAAATTGGACGCGCGACACGTGCAAAGCCAGTACTCGCGTAACCGAAAATTGAACACGCGTAACCGGCACCGGAACGCATGTTACCGACATGAAACACGCTTAACTAAGTAAATCACGTTGAATACCGGTGCGGGACGCTAGGTTCTGCGCTTACCAATATTGGGTTACACACATTACGTGGTGATGGACACTCGTTTATAGGCCCTGATACATGTTGTAACACCCCGACCAAAGGCGGATTATACATCGGGGCGCCACATATTGTTTCATTACTCGTGACACTATTGGGTGTCAATATTTAATAAATATATTCATTCACGCATGCGCAACGTATACATAAGATATAAATAAACCAACATAAATCAATATATTATAAATCAAAATATTCGAACAGCAATAACTTGTCTTGATACATTTTAATCTAGGTCCAAAAGTAAAAACGTCCTATGTGTCCACAAGCTCCAAAACAGCTACTGCAAACCTGAACATGTGTTAAAATAAACGTCAAACACTTGCGTGTTGGTGAGAAATCAAGTTTAATACAATACATAGATAACAATAAATCTGCGCGCAACACGTGTATGTCTGGTGTTTAACAAGGGTGCAATCAGATTGTGATCAAGCCTAGATAGATCATAGCTCATAGTTCATAGTTCAATCCGTGCTCCCAATTGAGCACAAAAACGAGAAAACATCTGTGCAAGTGTAAACAAAGAAAACCGTAAACGATAGGTCTCCCGTGTTCATCTAATGGATCCATGAAAACTTCGGAATAGGCCGAACAAAGCGGTTAATGATACACACATACAAATAAACAGCCAAGTAAACGTCCTCAACACATGGGATACTGCGCGACTAAAGTTCATAAACAAGTTTAAGACTCTAAGTTTGTACGAACACATGAACATCCCAAAACATTAAAAATAAAAAGGGATTAGGTACGAGATTACTCACTTGATAAACGGTGCGGTGTAAGATAAAGCAAGAACCAACTTTAAACAAGCACAAGTTAACCTATAAATAAGATTATTGTTTTAATGATTTGTTTTAAGTCTTGATATTAGTTAGCATAATTAATAAGTAAGTTATTATATATAATATATATATTACCGGAAAAGCAGGACAGAACAGGGAGGAAGACGGAGGCAGAGAGGGAGGCGGCAGAGAGAGCAAGGAGAACAGGAGAGATTAAGTGTTTGTGTGTGTAGTGTTAGGAAAAATAATACTATTATTTATAGAGAAACCCTAGGGAACAAAATCCCTAGAAAAGGGGAAAAGATCTCAAAAAGCAAAAGATTCCAAAAGCAAAAGATATCAAAAGATATGGCAGCAGGGAAAAAGAGAAAAAGGCTGACAGGGAACAGTAAAAAGGCATGGGCGGGTCAGAAAAAGGTACTGGTCAAGCATGGCAAAAGCAGATCTCAAAAGATTATGTCAGTCACTTTATCTGCCAACCAATGGGGTTGGTGCGCATGCTGCGCCGAAAGTAACTTTTCAGACATAAAGCAGATTAGGTCAACAGCTCAAAAGATAAGACAACACAAAAGCAACGGCTAGATTAAACGGAAGAAAAGACTCAAGACATAGCGCGAGAAGGCTGGAGCGCGAAGGCAAAAGTGCGCGAGCGCGAAGGCAGACAGAACCAACCTTAACGCGTCGCGGGAAGAACTACATTTCTAAGCGTGCCGCGGGAAGGATCACATTTCTTAGCGCGCCGCGGGAGGAACTAAAATTCCTAGCGCGCCGCGGGAAGAACTATAATTCTTCGCGCGTCGAGGGATGAACTACGATTCTTAGCGCGCTGCGAGAAGAACTACAAATCCTTAGCGCGTCGCGGGAAGAACTACCGTTCTTAGCGCGCTGCGAGAAGAATTACAAATCCTTAGCGCGCTGCGAGAAGAGTTCGTCTCGCGAATCGCTGAAACAGGTGGTCTTCACGCAGGATTCCTTGTAAGGGGTCTGGCGCGTGGAGCTGCGCAGACAACCTTAGGCGGGAAGGAACAAAGGACAAGCAAAGAGTTAGAAGAAAAGGAGGGAAACAAGGCTTAAGGGCGGGACGGCGTCCAGAGGGAAAAGAAGGCGGAAAGAGAGGAGGAGAGGGACGGCGGAAAGAAATAGAGAGAAAGAGGCGGGAAGGAAAAGTACATTATTATTATTAAAAGTAAAATATAAGTATAAATAAATACTAAATCATAAAAGAAAGAGATCGGGTCAGAGAAACGGGTACCTGGGTCGGGTCGGATCGGGGCAGATGTCACAGTCTCCCCTACTTTAAGAAATTTCGTCCCGAAATTTATCTCGAAGTAGGTTGCGCAGAGAACAGGTGCGGGTACTTGATCTTCATTTGATCTTCCCTTTCCCATGTAAACTCGGCTCCGCGCTTGGACTCCCAGCGAACTTTCACGATAGGGATACGACTGCGCTTGGTTTGCTTTACCTCGCGATCCATAATCTCAACAGGCTTCTCAACGAAATGCATAGTTTCATCAACTTGAACTTCATCAAGTGGAATGTGAAGGTTCTCGTCAGCTAAACACTTCTTGAGATTGGATACATGGAACGTTGGATGCACATTACTGAGCGCGGGCGGCAGGTCAAGTCTGTAGGCAACTTTTCCCACACGCGCGAGAATCTTAAATGGTCCAACATATCGAGGAGCAAGCTTACCTTTCTTCCCAAAGCGGACAACACCTTTC
The DNA here is from genome assembly GCF_021521415.1 of Bidens hawaiensis. Classification (NCBI taxonomy): domain Eukaryota; kingdom Viridiplantae; phylum Streptophyta; class Magnoliopsida; order Asterales; family Asteraceae; genus Bidens; species Bidens hawaiensis. Next base: position 61,486 of record NW_027499784.1, on the reverse strand, counting down.
CAAGGCGACACTTTGAGGAGAACAAGATCACCAACTTGAAATTCGAGAGGCTTCCGCCTACGATCTGCGTAACTCTTCTGTCGGCTTCTGGCAGTCAGCAGATGATCACGGATCTTGGCGATCTTATCGGTTGTCTCTTGAACAAGTTCGGGTCCTGTGATTTGAGTTTCACCCACTTCGCTCCAGCAGATCGGGGAGCGGCACTTACGACCGTAAAGTGCTTCAAATGGGGCCATACCGATACTGGAATGATAGCTGTTATTATAAGAGAACTCGATCAAAGGCAGGTGCGAATCCCAATTACCTCCAAAATCAAGAACACAAGATCAGAGCATATCCTCAAGAGTTTGAATAGTTCGCTCAGACTGACCGTCAGTCTGAGGATGATACGCCGTACTCATGTCCAAGCGAGTTCCTAGCGCAGATTGGAGAGATTTCCAAAAGCGAGATATAAAACGGCCATCGCGATCGGATATGATGCTCAAAGGAGTACCATGGCGGCAGACGATTTCCTTGACATAAAACTGCGCGAGTTGCTCAACACGGTAGTTTTCACGAATGGGCAGAAAGTGAGCAGACTTAGTCAAACGATCCACTATTACCCAAATGCTATCATGTTTGCTTGCTGTCAAAGGTAACTTGGTAATGAAGTCCATCGCTACACATTCCCATTTCCACGTAGGAATTTCAGGTTGTTCGAGCAAACCAGATGGGCGTTGGTGTTCAGCTTTTACTTTAGAACAAGTCAGGCATCTAGCTACGAACACAGCAATATCCTTCTTCATACCGGGCCACCAATAAGTAATGCGCAAATCCTTGTACATCTTATCAGCGCCGGGATGAATAGAATACCGAGATTTATGCGCCTCTCTCAGGATATCGGCGCGAAGATTCTCATCAAAGGGAATCCAGATGCGATTAAGATAGCAGAGAATTCCACTCAGATTAGGGACAAAGTGTGCTTCCGCGCCACACGCTAACTCGGCGCGAAGGTTACCATTACTGATGGATGCGCGCTGCGCGTCACGAATACGCGATTCAAGGTTGCTTTGAATCGGCGCAAAGTGAAGCTGCGTGCGCGGCAAGATACAGTTAAGCTGGCAGGGTTTTCGGCTGAGCGCATCGGCTACCACATTAGCCTTACCAGGATGATACCGGATCTCACAATCGTAATCGCTGATGAGTTCGTTCCATCGGCGTTGTCTCATGTTAAGTTCCTTTTGATCAAAGATATGCTGAAGGCTTTTATGGTCAGTGTAAATGATACACTTAGTACCATAAAGGTAGTGTCTCCAGATCTTCAAGGCAAAAACAACTGCACCAAGTTCGAGGTCGTGAGTTGTATAATTCTTTTCATGAACCTTGAGTTGCCTTGATGCGTAAGCGATAACCTTGCCTCGTTGCATAAGAACACAACCGAGACCTTGGTTGGATGCATCGCAATACACGACAAAATCTTCATTACCCTCAGGTAGCGCAAGAACAGGAGCTTCACACAACAATCGCTTGAGCGTCAGAAAGGCTTCTTCTTGCTTCGAGCCCCAAATATACGGTTTACCTTTGTGCGTTAGAGCTGTTAAAGGCAAAGCGATCTTTGAGAAGTTCGAAATAAATCGCCGGTAGTAACCAGCTAAGCCCAGAAAGGAGCGGATCTCAGAAGGAGAGGATGGCGTAATCCAGTTCTTGATTGCTTCAATTTTGGATGGGTCGACAAGAATACCCATCTTGTTCACAACATGGCCAAGAAACTGTACTTCATCAGACCAGAATTCACACTTGGAAAGCTTGGCAAAGAGCTGCTCGGCTCTCAGCTTTTGCAATACCAATCGGAGATGTTGCTCATGCTCGGCCTTGGTCTTAGAATAAATCAGAACGTCATCGATAAACACAATCACGAATTTATCCAAGAAAGGCCTACACACCCGATTCATTAGATCCATGAAAACGGCGGGTGCGTTGGTTAAACCGAAGGACATGACCAAGAATTCAAAATGGCCATAACGAGTTCGAAAAGCAGTCTTCGGAACATCTTCATCGCGGATGCGCAACTGGTGATAGCCAGAGCGGAGATCAATCTTGGAAAAACAAGAGGCACCTTGGAGTTGATCAAAGAGGTCGTCAATGCGCGGTAAGGGATACCGGTTCTTAATGGTGAGTTTGTTCAACTCGCGGTAATCAATACACATGCGAAACGATCCATCTTTCTTTTTAACGAACAACACCGGAGCACCCCAGGGCGAAGAGCTAGGGCGAATGAATCCTTTAGCAGTCAACTCTTGAAGTTGGCTTGCCAATTCTTGCATCTCAGCGGGTGCAAGACGATAAGGAGATTTAGCTACGGGGGAAGCACCAGGGACAAGATCAATACGGAACTCGACTTCACGAGCGGGAGGGATACCAGGAAGATCATCAGGAAAAACTTCAGGGAAATCACGCACGACAGGGATATCGCGAAGCTTCTTCTTTCCTTCATCGGGTTTAACCACATGGGCTAGAAATGCAACACACTTCTTCCGCATGAGTCTTTGGGCTTCGGCGCAAGACATAAGCTTAAGACCACTGGAGGGTTTTTCGCCGTAGATGTGAAGATCACCATTTTCTCGAGGAATGCGAATCAACTTCTTGGCGCAAATAACTTCGGCGCGATTATTCGAGAGCCAGTCCATACCAATAATAACATCAAAGCTCCCAAGAGGCATGGGGATGAGGTCGATCAGGAAATCGTTTTCGTTAAGGTTAAGCGTGCAATCTTTAATCACCGAGTTAATTAAAACAGTTTCACCGTTAGCCAATTCAACTGAAAAATCTTCTTTTAAATCGCTGCGCGGTCGCGCAAGCTTCTGCTCGAAGGCGCGAGAGATAAAACTTCGATCGGCGCCAGTATCAAAAAGTATAGAAGCATAAAATCCGTTAAGCAAAAATGTACCATTCACTACGTCATTATTCGCTTGCGCTTGGTGCGCGGTTATGTTAAAAGCTCGTCCACGCGTCACTTGGGTTGAAATCTGGTTCACCGGATTCGCTTGCGTAATTTGCACTTGTAGTCTCGGGCACGCGTTCCGGAAATGACTGGGATCACCGCAGTTATAGCACGACCTGGGTCGTGGGTTTTGGTAGGTTGGTTGTGGATTCTGCGGGTAGACTGGTGGTGTTGGCGCAATTGGGTTGGCGGGAGGGACTCTACAGTATTCGGCAGAGTGACCAACGCGGCCACATCGGTTACATTGTCGACACGGGGTTTGGGTTGGGTGGTGAAGTCTACAGGTTGGGCAAAAGGGTTGGTTTCCTGTGTAAGGTTTCTTAGGTGGCAGGGCAGGGAGTGCTGGATTGGTTAAGGCATAGTTGTGGACTATAGGAGGTGTTGGGTAGGCTGACAGAGGGTTAGGCGCGTAAACTGGAGGTTGGTAGATGGGTTGCTGGACAATGGGCGGGTTGGTAAGCGCATAGGCTTGTCTGCGCCTACGTTTCTGGTTATGGTTTGAGGGTTCTGGTTTGGTTGCTGCGGGTTCAGAGACAGTTTTGGTGGGTTTGGTCTTCTCAGCTCCCCGCAGGAACAGGGTTCCTGCTCTGACATGGTTGTCGCTGAGCACAGCGGCCAACTCGATGGCGTCAGAGAGGGTTACTGGGTTTCTGGCCCATACAGAATCTTGAATTTCCATGGGGAGACCCCCAAGGAATTTCTCTATGGCTCGGCGGGAAGGGGTAACAAGGTGAGGGACCAGTAAGCTTAGCTCGTGGAAGCGCGTCGCGTACTCGCGCGCTTCACCGCTGTATTGCTTCAAGTTCCAGAATTCCTCCTCTAGGCGCTTAATTTCGTTGGGAGGGCAGAATTCTCGCGTCAGAATTTCCTTGAATTCCTCCCATGTCATGCTAGAAGCAGCCTCTGCGCCACGCGCATGAGCTACTCCATTCCACCATGTAAGCGCTCTAGATTCCAGGACACTGGAAGCATACAGGGTTCTTCTGTCTGAGGGGCATTGGGTGTGGAGGAAAGTGTTTTCAATCTTCTCGAGCCATTGGAGCATCACGGTGGCTCCTTCAAGACCTGTGAACTTCGGAGGGTTACCCGCGTTGAAGGATTTAATGTTGTAACCAGAGGTGTTGGTATTGTTTTGGCTCAAAGCTTGGGCTATTGCGGCGGCCATTTCCTGGGAACGTTGCTGTCTACGCATGCGCGACGCTTCTCTTCTCTGGAATCGGCGAGATAGCGGAGGCATTCTATAAAAGTTTTAATTTTAGTTAATATCTTGGTTTTAGCACAAAGTTTAATCTTATAAAGCTTGGTTTCGCGGAGTCAGTTACTGTTAAAAGTTAAAGTAAAATAAATGACCCTAAATGCAGACTTAATAAAGGTAACAAACTCGAATCAAGAATCGACAATTCATGTATCACCATGACTTTCTGAATTCCCAATTTAAAATATACGAGCAAACGAGTATTGGGGATTGACGATTCATGTATCACCATGACTTTTCAATCTTCAATACAAAATATACAAGAAAATGAGTATTGGAGGTCGACAATTCATGTATCACCATGACTTTTCAAGTCTCCAACCTCAGAACATAATCGTAAATGGAAATTGAAAACCAACTATTCATGTATCACCATGACTTTTCGGATTTTCAAATCCAACAAACGAACATGTAAGTAAAATCAATAAAAATCGAAATATCGCGAAATAAAACATAAAATCATATACTGCGCAAGTGCGAGCATATTTATAAACAACGAGTAATTAACAATAAGCGCGCAAACATGAGATTTCTCTCATGCGCGAGAAGGGACTCTTAGGTATTCTAGGCCGTTACGTCTAACCACCTATCCTAAAGTCAACGAGCTCTGATACCAATCTGTAACACCCCGACCAAAGGCGGATTATACATCGGGGCGCCACATATTGTTTCATTACTCGTGACACTATTGGGTGTCAATATTTAATAAATATATTCATTCACGCATGCGCAACGTATACATAAGATATAAATAAACCAACATAAATCAATATATTATAAATCAAAATATTCGAACAGCAATAACTTGTCTTGATACATTTTAATCTAGGTCCAAAAGTAAAAACGTCCTATGTGTCCACAAGCTCCAAAACAGCTACTGCAAACCTGAACATGTGTTAAAATAAACGTCAAACACTTGCGTGTTGGTGAGAAATCAAGTTTAATACAATACATAGATAACAATAAATCTGCGCGCAACACGTGTATGTCTGGTGTTTAACAAGGGTGCAATCAGATTGTGATCAAGCCTAGATAGATCATAGCTCATAGTTCATAGTTCAATCCGTGCTCCCAATTGAGCACAAAAACGAGAAAACATCTGTGCAAGTGTAAACAAAGAAAACCGTAAACGATAGGTCTCCCGTGTTCATCTAATGGATCCATGAAAACTTCGGAATAGGCCGAACAAAGCGGTTAATGATACACACATACAAATAAACAGCCAAGTAAACGTCCTCAACACATGGGATACTGCGCGACTAAAGTTCATAAACAAGTTTAAGACTCTAAGTTTGTACGAACACATGAACATCCCAAAACATTAAAAATAAAAAGGGATTAGGTACGAGATTACTCACTTGATAAACGGTGCGGTGTAAGATAAAGCAAGAACCAACTTTAAACAAGCACAAGTTAACCTATAAATAAGATTATTGTTTTAATGATTTGTTTTAAGTCTTGATATTAGTTAGCATAATTAATAAGTAAGTTATTATATATAATATATATATTACCGGAAAAGCAGGACAGAACAGGGAGGAAGACGGAGGCAGAGAGGGAGGCGGCAGAGAGAGCAAGGAGAACATGAGAGATTAAGTGTTTGTGTGTGTAGTGTTAGGAAAAATAATACTATTATTTATAGAGAAACCCTAGGGAACAAAATCCCTAGAAAAGGGGAAAAGATCTCAAAAAGCAAAAGATTCCAAAAGCAAAAGATATCAAAAGATATGGCAGCAGGGAAAAAGAGAAAAAGGCTGACAGAGAACAGTAAAAAGGCATGGGCGGGTCAGAAAAAGGTACTGGTCAAGCATGGCAAAAGCAGATCTCAAAAGATTATGTCAGTCACTTTATCTGCCAACCAATGGGGTTGGTGCGCATGCTGCGCCGAAAGTAACTTTTCAGACATAAAGCAGATTAGGTCAACAGCTCAAAAGATAAGACAACACAAAAGCAACGGCTAGATTAAACGGAAGAAAAGACTCAAGACATAGCGCGAGAAGGCTGGAGCGCGAAGGCAAAAGTGCGCGAGCGCGAAGGCAGACAGAACCAACCTTAACGCGTCGCGGGAAGAACTACATTTCTAAGCGTGCCGCGGGAAGGATCACATTTCTTAGCGCGCCGCGGGAGGAACTAAAATTCCTAGCGCGCCGCGGGAAGAACTATAATTCTTCGCGCGTCGAGGGATGAACTACGATTCTTAGCGCGCTGCGAGAAGAACTACAAATCCTTAGCGCGTCGCGGGAAGAACTACCGTTCTTAGCGCGCTGCGAGAAGAATTACAAATCCTTAGCGCGCTGCGAGAAGAGTTCGTCTCGCGAATCGCTGAAACAGGTGGTCTTCACGCAGGATTCCTTGTAAGGGGTCTGGCGCGTGGAGCTGCGCAGACAACCTTAGGCGGGAAGGAACAAAGGACAAGCAAAGAGTTAGAAGAAAAGGAGGGAAACAAGGCTTAAGGGCGGGACGGCGTCCAGAGGGAAAAGAAGGCGGAAAGAGAGGAGGAGAGGGACGGCGGAAAGAAATAGAGAGAAAGAGGCGGGAAGGAAAAGTACATTATTATTATTAAAAGTAAAATATAAGTATAAATAAATACTAAATCATAAAAGAAAGAGATCGGGTCAGAGAAACGGGTACCTGGGTCGGGTCGGATCGGGGCAGATGTCACACATGTAAACAATGGCATCCACGTAACCAGTGGAGAAAATCAAGAAACAAAGCTTAAATATACAATAATTTAAAAATAAATACATTTTTAGATCAACCTGCTTATGCCCCAAAATCCGTTCCAGCTCGACACCATTCTAACCCAAACTAAGTTAACCTTTTTTGTATCAATTTGTTTCGACCCTAAACCAGTTTTACACATTATCTGAGCTCGTTTGACTCGACATGATACTAACTGGTAATCACATAACCAGTTAAATTTTTAAAACTATAAAAATATAGCAATATCATACTCAAGTTAAAGAGAATAAAATCTTATTTTTATGGAGTATTTAAAAAAATAATATTAACGTGTAAAAATTTATGGCCGAGAAGAAGTCGTGAGGTAGTTGTTTTGAATTAAGGGTGTATGTGTAACTATTCTTTAAATTAATAAAAAAGAAAAAAATACAGCTTATGTAAAACTTGTAAGTAAAAGACTTAATTACCCCTAAATTATATATTTTGGATTCTTCATGTGTTGTACATAAAACAAGGATTTTGGTATCTCTTAAAAATTAAGAGATCCCTAAATCATGTTTTATATATAATATAGTTATAGATATGTTTGGATCTCCATCAACATGCATAAGAATCTTATTAGCAATCATTATAGTATTTGTTATTTAGGTTGTTGAATTTTCATGGTTATTTCCTTAAGGTGATCCTTGATATAGTTAACTGGTCTTGTGGACTGAAATGACAAAAAACAGAACCACAAAACCGAGAACTTGGCCAAACCAAAAGGAAGAAAACCGTAATTTACTCTACTTCGTTTGACAAGATTGGTTAGAGTATTTAATTATTTATATCAAGAGACATCCTGGTAGTAAAGTGGTGTACTCCCCAATCAAGTGTCCAAGTGGCTGATGTGAAGCATGCGTAAGGCGTATACAGCCAAGTTAGTTGCGAAGATGGCTGATTCTGGTAACACAAGTTTCTCCATTGAGCTATTCTCATGCCATATAAAATACTAAAATAACTATACCAAAATATGAATCTAGCCAGCCCATATGGATGCCACATCAAGCAATGTTGAAGTGAGTGAAATGAATATTATTATATTAATGAAGGTTGAATCATAAGTCAGAACTTTAGTATTTGTTAGCAGTTTCATCTGCATTTCTACTGAAAACATATAAATGACAAGGCTAAAATTATATAAATATATAAAACATAACAATATATACAAATGAAAACAATTACGTAATAAACAAGCCAAGCTCGAGCTTTAGACACAAACTTGAAACAAGCCGACCTCTAACATTAGACACAACAAACTTGAAACAAGCTGAGCTCGAGAGTCGAGCCACTCTCTTAGTTGAATGAACTGAACTCGAGCTTAGTCAGACTCGAACCCGGCCTGACTCGTCGACACCCGTAGTCAAGCTAGCAGAGGAAAATATTCACTTAATCTACCCGAGGAGACATCATATGCATTGTCGATGCAGCCTAACCAAATCAATAAGATGCTCATAACTCCAAACTTGATTCTTTGTATGGTCAACTTCTTCAACAATCTTTAAAAAACCCCCCTTTCCGAAAGCAACAAGAGCCAAAGGGTCAGTTTTTAACTCCACAACATCCCTAAAAAATCCCCTCTTTCTCCAATAATCCAACTCATCAAACCCACGCGCATCATACAAAATCCCACAAGTAACAATGTCGGGTTTCACATCTCGAGCTGCCATTTCCAAGATCACACCTTTGAAGTGTCTAAAATCCTTCATTTTTGCATATGCAAATAACATTGTGTTTGCAATCGTCACACTCCATTTAACTTTCTTGTAGTCCATTTCACGCACAATAGACTGCATTCCCATTCGGCTCAAAAGACAGGCATGAGAAAGCATTCTTAAACACCAAACAATGTTACTGTTCCCGGTTCTTGAATAAAGATTGATACCCATATCATCTAACTTAGAAAACATGTAGTTTTCTATATAAACACAAGCCACTTTATGAACCAAATCATCTTTCAAGTAAACTCTCGGTTTCAACCTCAAAACCGTTCTATAAACCTTCTCCATCTTCTCCAAATCTCCAAAATTTGCATACGCCTCGAGCATTGCCACCACGGTAGAACCTTCAAGATCCATCTTTTTTGAGACCACAATCCTGTACGTTCTTTCCATCATCTTAATCAATCCCGCTAGCGAAAACTCTTTAATTAGCAAATTATAAGTCGACTGATCAGGAAAACATCTGTTCGATTCCATTCTCTTCACACATTTTGCCATCTCATCATACAAACCATTCTTCGCATAAGATTTGATTAACCCATTATAAATCGACGTATGCGGCTTCATTTCGTTATCTTCCATCACCTTAAGATGAAACAACGCATCTTCAAATCTACCCTTTTCAATAAACCCACGAATAACCGAACAGTAAATCTCGGAAGACGGTTGCATACCATGAATGTTCTTCATATCTTTTAAAGCCAACACTGCAACATCAACTAGTCCTTCATCAACCAATAACCTTACAATTCTCTCGTAATTAAACACATTAACCCGCGATTCGTCTCTGCTCGACCATTTATCGAACACCTGGCGTGCAACATGTTCAACATTACAAAACATGAAAAATTCACAATTTACACCTCAATTTTCCCAAACTGATTCCCTTTTTGATTCATTTAAAACATAATATTCAAAAAGTACCAATCAAAGATATCGAAATCCACCTAACGTGATATTCATCTCTACTAGACCATTTATCAAACACCTGGTGTGCAACATTTGCAACATTACAAAACATAAACAACTCACAACTTACACCTCAATCTTCCCAAATGAGTTCACTTTATGAATAATTTAACAATTTAACAATCAAAGAAAGCAAGATTCACCTTGAGTACTTGATTTGATCTGGAGGTTTGATTGAGGAATCCAACAACAGCCCAGAAGAGTTCTTTGGTCCAATCGCCATCGGCTTCGCGAACCCGAACTGGGTCTGAGTCTTTATGGTTGAGCTTCTCGAACAGAGTCCTTTTGAGGTGCCAATTTTGATTGAGATCATCAAATTGGACTGTTTTTTGTTTGTCAGAGAAGGTTTTTAATGGTTTGTATGAACGAGAGAATTGGGGTTTTGTGGGTGATTGGTTTCTGGTAATGGGTTTGGTGATAATTAGGGTTTTGCAGAGGAAGTGTTTATTGTTGATGGTTATGGAAGGAAGGAGTATCTCCATAGCAATTTTGTAACTATTTTTGAAATTTTGAAAGTAAGTGATTATTAAATTAACTACCTTTTTATAAAAATAAACAATAAATTTGATATGGTTTCAAGGGGGTATATTAGGGTCAAACTCAGCGTTGGATTGGTTAAAACAATATAGTTTAGCTAGACATGAATGGTGAAGCTATACAAAAATTTTAAAATCTTTAGAGCATTTTCATTTTCTTTCGTAACCTTAAATCCTATATTTTCTTTCTCATTTTCAATTGAATAATACTTTTATACCTTTATCATTACCATTTATCTATCATTCACTCACAAACACTGTAAACAGTATACAGAAAAATCACTACGTTTTCTAAAATATAAAAACTCTTCACTCATAACACCCTTTATCACTCTCTAAATTATAAATCATCCCTCACATGAAGTGGGGGGGTTGGATGAGAATGCTCTTATACTTTATAAATAGAGGTGTAGATTTAATGTAGAAAAACACATATTAAATTTCTGTAAAATTAAGAGGTAAAAAGGTAAATTGCTAGTTAATAACTTAATACATCTCTCATCTTCCCCGTCTTCTCTGTTTACAATCCTTTTAAAAAAAAAAAAAAAAACCACTGAATTTTTTATTTCCTTCAATTGTTAGAAACATATGGTGAAGACTTCCACGTATATTTATCTATGAAAATTGAAAACTAAACATTGACCTTGTTTCTCCTGAGCCAGTCCTAAGATAAAAACTTCCCCGTCTTCTCTGTTTACAATCCTTTCTAACACAAAAAAAAAAAAAAAAACCACTGAAATTTTTTTCCTTCAATTGTTAAAAACATATGGTGAAGACTTCCACGTATATTTATTTATGAATATTGAAAACTAAACATTGACCTTGTTTCTCCTGAGCCAGTCCTAAGATAAAAACTTCCATAGAATTTTATTCGTTCTAACCTAACCTGTTAACCACTATACGACCCTAACAATTTTAACCTTCTAAATAAAGTTAACTTAAAAACCATAAATGCTTAGAATCACTATAAAATTCCAAAACTCTTTTGTTATAAGTTCTAAACTAACCCGTCAAACTAATGATGAGATCGGTACCGTACTAGTACCGAAAATACTAGTATCGAAAATCACAAATTTTTGGTATCTATATTTAATACAAAATTAGTAAAATACCGATACCATACCGAAAACTCAAAACTAGGTACCGATTCAATACCGACGGTACCAATTCGGTACCGGTATAAAGAACGCTCATCCTTACGTCTATTGTTACAAAAATCTCGACTAGGCGCTAATTAATCCCCGATTAATCGTTAGTCCACACCTCACTGATTAATTTTGGGCTAATAATCTAATTAATCGTTCAACAATCAAATCCAGCCAAAATCAGGATTAATCAGACTTAATTGGTTGTTTCTGATGAGGTTGTGGCCAAAATCAGTGGTTTCTAACGAGATTCCGTCTAACATCAGCAGTTTCTGAGGAGATTCTAGCTAGAATAAGCGGTTTCCAACGAGATTTCAGCCAACTTCCGGTCAAAACGTGTTTGTGCACGTATAAAACTAAAAAATTATATATGAAAATATGTGCGTGTATGTATATAACTAAAACTTATACATTAAATTTCGATATGATTAATCTCGATTAATTGCTAGTCCCCACTTCACTACCTTACTAACAATTTTACAAGGGTGCTCTAAACGTACCCCCCTTACTCCATTTTTACTAAATATACCCCCTCTGAACTTATTACATAAATTACAATTAGCTCTTGATATTATTTATATACATATTAGTCCCTACAACTAGAGGTGCACAAACCGGTTTTTTTAAAAAAACCGGTTCGGTTATTAACCGGACCGGTTTTTTTTGGCCCGGAAAAAAACCGGTTCGGTTAATAACCGGACCGGTTAATAACCGGTTTTTTCTGTCAAAACCCTAACCGGTCTAACCGGTTAGGACCGGTTAATAAACCGGTTTTTTTATTAACCGGTTTTTTTTATTAACCGGTTTTTTTTTTTTTTTAAATTTCGCGGTTTCAAATACGAATATTTGTTTTTTATATTTTGTACTTAATGAAGACCATTATTTTTTCACAGTATAAACAAACCGGTAACTACAAGGCAAACCGGTAACTACAAGGCAAAACGAACTGACCGAAGCCATTCTTTGCTTTCGTTGTTAGGGTTCTTTGCTTGGAAGATGAGTATGAGTGTGTGTTGGTGAATGTGTTTTCAACAAACCAAAGATTAAAAACACATAACTTTCATTTATAGTTTTTACATTAAAAATACAAACATTAAATCGTTATCGCATATTCGTAACTCAAAAATACAAACATTAAATCATTAACACTGAAGAAATCTCTGCCAAGAACTGTTGTTCATGATTTAACTCAAAAATACAAACATTAAATCGTGAACTAGCAGATGCTCCTGTTGTTCCCAATCGCAGTTTGTTCATGATTTGCCTCCATGTTTGCTGTTTCTTTAACTAAATTAGAAAAATCCAAATCAACAAGTAAATAAGAGCACATATTAGGAAAAAGAATGCTTAGACACGATTACATGAACAACTTGCTGTTTCTTACTCATGATTTGCCTCCATGTTTGTTGTTTCTTTAACTAATTTTCTTCGCTACCCGATCCCGAGCTATTTCTTAGGTAATCGTCGTACGCGGCTTCTTCATCGGTCATTGGTTGAGTGTGTCCTTCATTGACCTCGTCTTCATACAAGCCCGCTTCATACTCCATTTCCCCATCGAGTGAGCGTTGATGTTGTGCCCTATCTAAAGAGTCTAAGTAATCCTTGTAGCAAATCGACATCTCTATAGCTGGTGCAGTGAGTCGAGTCCTCCTAATCGATATAACCCTGCCAGAAACAGAAAAAGCAGACTCCGAAGCTACCGTGGAAGCTTGGACCGTTAGTAAATCTTTGGCTATGGCAGCGAGGATCGGAAACTCATCCTCCTTACCTCTCCACCAAGCCAGCAAATCAAGACTTCTAAATTCATCCGGAGTCATGTGTTTCACAAAGTTGGTACCACCATACCTTCCAAGTTCACTGCTTGGGGTGTTTACCCTTTGACGTTTACCGGCGTCTTCCCAAATCATGTAGTACATCCCCATTTCAAGGTCGGTTTGGGATTGGGATTGGGCAACAGCTCTTAACGAGTCATGAATTTGGGAAGACGACCCGTATTTTGTAAGGTAGACATCATACATGTTTGACAAGGTGGTGTTGAAAGCATTCTTTAAAGTTTGGCTATAATAGGGGTTTTGATCGTCGTTTAACCCAAGCTCATCACAAATTTTTTCTATTAAAGCTTCAACACCACCAACATTGATGCAAGGGTTTAACGCAGCAGCACATGTCAAAACAGCGGGTAGTTGTTGAAAATATTTTCTAAATTTTTCTTTCATTTTTACACCCATATCAAAATAAGGTGCACCCCTACAATCAAGTTCACTCAACTTTGTGCACATGACAGCAATTTTTGGTAAAGCAATGGGGCTTGTTGGATAGTAAACTCCGGATAAACTAGTTGTGCAAGATTTAAAAATTTGAAGGACCTCCGTAACGATCTCAATCAATAACCAGTTTCTAGGATCATATGGTGCACATTTACCCCTACTTGACAAAATTTGATGAAACGCAATTAATGATTCTTTTTGTTGGATGGCTTTCTCAAACATATTACAAGTCGAGTTCCATCTTGTTGGACAATCCCAATTTGGCCCCAACCATTGACAATTAGCTTCTACACAAAATTTTTTGTATCTTGAAAATGTTTTATTGTTGCTAAAAACATCTCGTAACATTCTTTTAAAACTGTTTCTTTGCGTTTCGATCACGTTTAACCCATCTTGCACGGCCAAGTTGATAATATGTGCAATGCATCGGCTATGAAAAAACGCTCCATCACAAATAGGTTTATACTTTAATTTTAAATGGCCAACCGCGGCCGTATTGTTGGACGCGTTATCAAACGAAATTGAAAAGATTTTATCTTCAATTTTGTATTGTCGAATGACTTTATCCAAGATTTGAAAAATATTTCTACCCGTGTGCGGGTAATCAAACAATTGAAACGCAACGGTTCGTTTCATCATTTGCCACGACTCGGGGTCAACCCAATGAGCCGTCACACAAATGTATGAGTCGGGCGAACCATGAGGTACCAACCAAACATCCGTTGTTAAGTTTACACCAGTTTGTAAGTTTGAAAAGTATGAAATTAGTTCGGATTTAGCGTTTTTCCATGCTTTAAGACAATCTCTTCTAAGGGTCGAACGACTTACGTGTTGGTAGCGTGGTTGAACATAGTTTTGCATCATCTCCGTGAATTGAGGGTTGTCGAAGTGGTTGAAAGGAAGTGTTTGTTGAATCACAAAGTTTGAAAACTGTTGACGTACCGCTTCAACATCGTACGTAAACACCCCTCCTTGATTCGTCATCTCCGGCTGCGAACTACTTCCCGCTTCGTCCTTCAAGGCCTTGCAAAAGCGCTGTTGTATATGCGCTTTTAAAGTGGAGTTTGCATCTTTGGCATAGAACTTCAAACAGTGCTTGCATCGAGCTTTTTGGCGACCGTTAGACAGTTCGCATAGGTCGAAATGTTGCCACACATCTTGGTTTCGTTTCGTGGGGATGATCCGAACGACCGTTATGTCTGTGTTCGAGGCACCCATGTTGACGGATGAAGCAGCACTTTGGGAGGCCATGATAATAAGAGCGTATAATCGAGTATGAAATAAACGAGTACGAGTATGAAATAAACGACTACGAAATAAGAGCCTATGGAGTGGTAATGTGGTATAAATTGAGTGTGAGATAACAAAATAATCGCGTATGAAATAAACGTTTAGAGCTAGTAGAGTTGTATAATCGAGTGTGAGCTAACCTACCCAACCTAAACTATATATAGTTGTTTGTGGGGGTAAAATGTTAAAAAAACGGCTAGAAATCAAGAAAAAACGGGCAAAAAAGGACCCAAACGGTCATATGGCCGTTTTATAACGGTTAAAAACCGGTTAACCTAAAAACCGGTTAAGGTTAACCGGTTTTTGACCGTTAACCGGTTAACCGGTTTTTAGGTTAACCGGTTTTTAAATTTAACCGGTTTTTTTACTAACCGGTTCAATAACCGGTTTTTGTCCACGAATGAGTAACCGAAGTACTAACCGGCGGTTCAATAACTGGTCTAACCGGTCTTTTAATAACCGGTTTTTCTATTAACCGGTTTTCGGTTAAACCGACCAAACCGGTTCTATAACCGGTTTTTTTGAACACCTCTACCTACAACATTACTTTCATTTGACAACCTCCACTACATATATCAAACTAAAAACTATCAAGTATTACTATTAATTTTTTTTAATATTAATATTTTTAATAATATTATAAATATTTATAATATCTTTTTTTTAAATTTAATAGTATATATATTTATAATATCCTTATTTTACCACTTTATATTTTACAAAATAAACTAAAAACCCAAAACCCGAAACCCGAAACCCGAAACCGAACCCTAAACCATAAACCCAAACCCTAAACCTTAGACCCTAAAACCGAAACCCGAAACCGAACCCTAAACCCTAAAACCGAAACCCTAAACTCGAAATCATAAAAGAAAACGCAACTTGTAAAAAATATAATATTAAATCCTTACTTTTGTGTTAATTTGGTAATTATATGATTTTAAGAGTTAATATGAAAGTTAGTTTTTTCAATGGAAGTATGACAAGCAACCAGGGGTACATTTAGCCTAACCCTTTTACAACCCCGCTCATGTCAAACAATGTAATTGGTCCAATTAAACCTTAGACCCTAAAACCGAAACCCGAAACCCGAAACCGAACCCTAAACCCTAAAACCGAAACCCTAAACTCGAAATCATAAAAGAAAACGCAACTTGTAAAAAATATAATATTAAATCCTTACTTTGTGTTAATTTGGTAATTATATGATTTCAAGAGTTAATATGAAAGTTAGTTTTTTCAATGGAAGTATGACAAGCAACCAGGGGTACATTTAGCCTAACCCTTTTACAACCCCGCTCATGTCAAACAATGTAATTGGTCCAATTAAACCTTAGACCCTAAAACCGAAACCCGAAACCGAACCCTAAACCCTAAAACCGAAACTCGAAATCATAAAAGAAAACGCAACTTGTAAAAAATATAATATTAAATCCTTACTTTTGTGTTAATTTGGTAATTATATGATTTCAAGAGTTAATATGAAAGTTAGTTTTTTCAATGGAAGTATGACAAGCAACCAGGGGTACATTTAGCCTAACCCTTTTACAACCCCGCTCATGTCAAACAATGTAATTGGTCCAATTAAACCTTAGACCCTAAAACCGAAACCCGAAACCGAACCCTAAACCCTAAAACCGAAACCCTAAACTCGAAATCATAAAAGAAAACGCAACTTGTAAAAAATATAATATTAAATTCTTACTTTTGTGTTAATTTGGTAATTATATGATTTCAAGAGTTAATATGAAAGTTAGTTTTTTCAATGGAAGTATGACAAGCAACCAGGGGTACATTTAGCCTAACCCTTTTACAACCCCGCTCATGTCAAACAATGTAATTGGTCCAATTAAACCTTAGACCCTAAAACCGAAACCCGAAACCGAACCCTAAACCCTAAAACCGAAACCCTAAACTCGAAATCATAAAAGAAAACGCAACTTGTAAAAAATATAATATTAAATCCTTACTTTTGTGTTAATTTGGTAATTATATGATTTCAAGAGTTAATATGAAAGTTAGTTTTTTCAATGGAAGTATGACAAGCAACCAGGGGTACATTTAGCCTAACCCTTTTACAACCCCGCTCATGTCAAAGAATGTAATTGGTCCAATCCAATCAAAACCCTACAACTTAAAGGGCTTTCCCAAAAGTACACCACACCATTAAATGCTAAAATCTAACCACCAAACGCGCTATTTCTATTTCCTTTTTCCCTTACAAACCGCCGCTTCCAACCAATACCAACGCCACCGTATTTCTCCCAACCGTCACCACCATCACCACCAACAACTATGTTCCTTCACTACTCCGGCCATCACTTAACCACCACCACCACCACCACCACCTTCCTCCTCCTCACCCTCATCCTCTCCACCACCACCGCCGACGACTCCGCCGTCATAACCTCTCTCTCCACCACCCTCTCCAACACCCCACCGTCCTGGACCACCACCACCACCTTCTGCAAATGGGAAGGCATCAGATGCGACAACTCCAACCGTGTCACCACCATCAACCTCCAGTCCAAATCATTAACCGGCACCTTACCACCATCTCTCAACCAACTCACACAACTCCAAACCTTATCACTCCAACGTAACTCCATCACCGGCAGCATCCCATCACTAGCCAACCTCACTCTACTCCAAACAGTTACTCTCGACACCAACAACTTCACGTCGATCCAGCCCGACTTCTTTACAGGTCTTAATAATTTACAGTCCTTCAGCATCTCTCAAAATCAACATCTTTCCACATGGGTGTTGCCAGACTCGTTATCCCAAAGCACCAACTTACAAAACTTTGAAGCTAGCAATGCCAACCTTATCGGTTCAATTCCGGATATCTTTCACACCTTACGTTCTTTACAAAACCTTAGGCTATCGTATAATAACTTAACCGGGTCGTTACCGTCATCTTTCGCAGACTCACAGATACAAAATCTATGGCTTAATAACCAGTTACAAGGGCTTTCGGGTTTGCTTGAGGTTATTGGTTCAATGAGTCAACTTAGTCAGGTTTGGTTACAAGCGAATTCGTTTACTGGGGCGATCCCGGACCTTACGAATTGCACGGTTTTGTTCGATTTGCAACTTAGGGATAATCAGTTAACGGGTTTGGTACCTGACTCGTTGATGGGGCTTCCTAGCTTGGTTAATGTTACTTTGCAGAATAATAAGTTGCAGGGTCCGTTGCCTGTGTTTAAGACTGGGGTGCATATTGAATTGGGGTTGGATACGAATAGTTTTTGTTTGTCGGTTCCTGGACCGTGTGACCCGCAAGTGACGGCGTTGCTTGAGGTTGCTGGGGCGGTTGGGTACCCGATGTCGTTGGCGCAGTCCTGGAAAGGGAATGATGCGTGCAAGGAGTGGGTTTTTGTTAGTTGTGATTCTTCTGGGAAGAATGTGACTAGTGTGAGTTTGGGGAGACAGGGGTTTTCGGGTGTGATTTCGCCTGCTTTTGCGAATTTGACTTCGTTGAGGAGTTTGTCGTTGGATGATAATAATTTGGTTGGGTCGATTCCGGAGAGTTTGACTTCGTTACCGGATTTGCAGCTTCTTGATGTGTCAAATAATAATCTTTCTGGCCCGGTACCTGTGTTCCCACCACGGGTTAAGTTTACGCATACTGGTAATGTTTTGTTGGGTCAAAACGTGTCTGGTGGGACACCAGGGTCCGGGTCGGGTTCTGGCAACACTGGTGGGAGTAGTTCAAGTGGGACGGGAAAAGGGGGTTCGGTTTCAACGGGGACGATTGTCGGGATTGCCGTCTGTGTTGTCGTTTTTGTTGTGATTATATTGTTTGTGAGTTACAAATGTTATATTAAAAAGAAGAACCAAAAGCCCGGGAAAGTTGAAGATCCGGAACATGGTAAGGAAATGGTTAAAGCGAGTGTAATGGGTGGTGGTTCGAATGCTCAAAACGTTGTTAGCGAGTTGCAGAGTCAAAGCAGCGGTGATCATACCGAAATGTCGGTTTTTGAAGGGGGTAATGTGGTCATTTCTATTCAACTTCTTCAACAAGTGACCGACAATTTCAGTGATGAAAATGTTTTAGGAAGAGGCGGATTTGGGGTTGTTTACAAGGGGGAATTACACGACGGGACCAAAATAGCAGTCAAAAGAATGGAATCGGGTATAATGGGAACAAAAGGGTTAAAAGAATTTCAAGCCGAAATTGCGGTTTTAACTAAAGTTAGACATAGACATCTTGTGGCTCTACTCGGATACTGTATTAACGGTAACGAACGACTTTTAGTATACGAGTACATGCCACAAGGAACATTAAGTCAACACTTGTTTGACTGGCGGGAATATAAAACCGACCCGCTTAGCTGGAAACAACGAGTGTCAATCGCCTTAGATGTCGGGAGGGGGGTCGAGTATTTGCATAGTTTGGCACAGTCAAGTTTTATTCATCGAGATTTAAAACCGTCTAATATTCTACTCGGTGATGATATGCGGGCCAAAGTTGCAGATTTTGGTTTGGTCAAAAACGCCCCTGATGGCAAGCAGTCTCTCGAGACGCGGATAGCTGGAACTTTTGGTTATCTCGCACCCGAATATGCTGGTAAGAATAATATACAGTTTCTTTGTTACTATTAACTATTTGATTATGATTATTTGCTAAATGATAACCTCGGGTTTTATGCAGCTACCGGAAGAGTGACTACAAAAGTGGATGTGTACGCGTTTGGAGTCGTATTAATGGAACTGGTAACAGGCCGAAAAGCCCTAGACGACACGATGCCAGATGACAAAAGTCATTTGGTGACATGGTTTCGACGGGTTCTTGTATCCAAAGAAAACATAATAAAAGCTATAGACCAAACGCTCGACACTGAGGACGAAGAAACACTAGAAAGCATATACAAAGTTGCTGAGTTAGCGGGCCACTGTACTGCACGCGAGCCATATCAGAGGCCCGACATGGGTCATGCAGTTAACGTGTTGGGCCCGCTAGTACAACAATGGAAACCTTCACAATCTGAAGAGGAAGATAGTTATGGTATTGATCTTCATATGAGTCTTCCTCAAGTTCTTCAACGATGGCAGGCGGATGAAGGTACTTCAAGAATGTTTGATGATTCGTTTGGTGAAACGCAGTCGAGTATTCCATCTAAGCCGTCTGGACTTGCGGATACGTTCGGGTCAACGGATTGCAGGTAGCTAAAAAAGGTCAAGTTTTGATGAGAATGAATATGTAAAGTTACTCAGTTTATTTAATTTGTTCATTCTTTTTGACTTTAGAAGCTACATTATTCATAGTAATGATCTTTATATTGTTTGTTGGCTGGATTCTTTAAATATTTTTGATTGCAAGATATATATATATATAAATACATGTTTGGAAAGATAGTTAAGTTTTAATCTTCACATGGTTTCTTGGATTTTCTTTATTATATACATGTTAGAAAGATAGTTAAATTTGTAATCCTTACATGGTTTCTTGAATTTTCTTCATTATACTTGAAAAGAGAGTTAAATTTTGAAATCTTTACATGGTTTCTTAATTTTTTTTCATTCTTTTTTGTTCTTAATATTTGCACATTTCTTGTTTGGGATTACTTTTGGAGGGTGTTTGGGATCGCGTTTTTTTTAAATATTAACGGGATCATGTACTTATACGGACATGTGACTTTTAAGGGATTAAAAAGATAATTAAATTTGCTTTCTTTACTTGGTATCTTGAGTTGTCAAATTTTTTTGTTCTTGATATACACATTTCTTGTTTTATGCCTTCTTCATTCAAGATTACTTTTGAAGGGTGTTTAAGATCGTGTTTTTAAAGTATTAGCGAGATTAAGTTAATCAGACAGATGGCCTTTAAAGGGTTCAGTCAAGAATCTAAAAACTAGATCTAAACATAAAACATTTGACCTTTGTTACATGGTATTCATCATTTAACTACAACAAAAAAATGAATGATTTTTAGAACAATAATCAAAGCTTTCAAACATGAAAATTTATTAGTATTATCTTGTTATCATAAAAATGGAAATAAGGTTGTGGGGTCAAATATAAGCTGGCAATGGAGTGGAAAGATAAGAAAGGAAGTATTTGGTGGAATAAAAACATGTTGGGTAGATGACATCTCAGTTGTCAATTTTATAAAAATGTTGTTTTTTAATGTGGGAAAAAGAAAGCTTTGCACATGGGTTTGGTTGGTATTGATGGGTACGACTTTACACACATGAACTGGTGTCTGCTGTGACAGCGACCCATCCTAGTTATAACTTATGGTTGATTAGTTTCTTTAATTACTGAAATCTCAACGATAATGACATAAATATAAGTATTAATTGTTAATAAAATATTAAACACATTTTCTTCTTTGTATAAAAAAAGAATCAAAGTGATCCAAGTCAGTTTTGGTATACTATTTATTCATACTACCACTAAGAGTAAATTATCCACATGACCAGTTTTTTCATACTTTAATGAAATTTTATTTTTACTAGTTAAAGTTTAGCTACGACTATGTATGGTTTATT
Organism: Bidens hawaiensis; assembly: GCF_021521415.1. Taxonomy (NCBI): domain Eukaryota; kingdom Viridiplantae; phylum Streptophyta; class Magnoliopsida; order Asterales; family Asteraceae; genus Bidens; species Bidens hawaiensis. Next base: position 40,105 of record NW_027499784.1, on the reverse strand, counting down.
GTATTAAACAGAACACTTAAGTTATCAGAAACTGAAGTTGTACAAAGTTTTGTTTGGTTAAATAAATTTCTAGTTAGTTTCGTGTATTGACTGGTTTATAGTATCCAAAACATCAATTTTGCACTCTTGAAATGCTTGTTTGTTCAATTTATTAGTTTAAGATAGAGTTGAATATAGGTAGGTTCAATTTAATTGTTGGGCACGTAAAAAGAATCAAATACTCAGTGAATCGTTCCTGAATTATTTGATGGGTAGTTTGTTTATTTATAGTAAAATCTTTTTTTTTTGTTGATTTAGTTAAACAAATAAACATAAACACTAAAACACATGTAAGGATGGTTAATATATGTTCCTGAATGGTTTTTTTAAGTTCGTTCGCTCATTTATTTTGTTCGGGTTTGTATATTCATTTAATTTCCTATTACCTACTTGGTCTAATATTATAATAATATAAGGCCATTCCCTTTAGGCCCATCGACATATTAATGTTGATGTGAGCCCATTCCTTTAACCCTTAAATCGATGAATCGGAAATATTCGTTTACACTTGGTCATTACTTATATATTATTGGGTACTTTTAAAATCTTTGATGTGATGATGATGATGATGATGATGATGATGATGATGATGATGATGATGATGATGATGATGATGATGGTGGTTTGTGTTTATTTTTAATCACTATTTATTTATGTTTGTGAAACAATTGTTTAGTAGATTAGAGTTGGGTTATAATAACAATGTTAGTTTTTGTAAGAAGGATAGAAAATAATCTTGTTCATTCATTTTAAAATTGAATGGTTGAAATTAGATTAGAGAGATCATTAAGTGTAAAACAAGGGTAAGGGCATAATAGGGATAACACATTTGTTCACTTTCTCTCTCCACATGCAAGGCACATGTCAAATCCCTCCATCATTTTAAAACGTCAATAACTTTTTTATACGGCATTTTTTTTTTCAAAACAATTTCACCATAAAAACAAGTGCATGTTTTTTTTATCTTTTATATAAGTACCATATTGCTTTATAAAAAAAAATAAAAAATTCTTGGGTTTTTACAAATTGTGTTTTACCATAATTGTGTTTTACAAAATTGTGTTATTCAATTGTGTTTTATTTTTTCATAGTGTTTTTTACATTGTGTTATTTAATTGTGTTTTTGTTATTGTGTTTCTATTTTCATAGCGTTTTTTCAATTGTGTTTTTTACATTGTGTCTTTCATAGTGTTTTATTTTCCAGCAAAGTTTCCGAAAACTTTTCCGGCAAGGTGGTGGCAGTGGCGGTGGCGGTGGGCGGTGGTGGTTGTAGGAGATAAGTGAAAATTTAAGTGAGTTTTAATTAAGTGGGTTTTTGAAATTAAATTAAGTGGGTTTTCAATATTAAGGTATTAGACAAAAATACCCTCATTCATAGCCTTCTTAGAAAAATCAAACTTCTTATTTGATATTTTCTCTAGTAGATAACACAATCACGTTCACTTTCTTAATGAAATAACACGAATACTAAAACCATTTAGTTAAGTGTCAATGCCTATTTGTTTGGCTAAAGTTAAATGGACAAATAAGAACAAGCTCCGTTCGTGTTTGTTTGGTTTATTTACATGTGCAATTATTGTCTTAGACTGAACACTTTGGTTATGATAATACCATAAACTATCAGTTTAGATTAAGTCGATTAGCAGTTTTTGTTATATTATATCTACCGAAATTCCAAAGTTATAGCACTTTTCTGATCGATTAAATCACATTTTTGGTTAAATACTTAAATTGGTTTGTTCCACGTGGTAGTGGTATCAACTGACATTGATGGTGGTATCCTAGTGGTACATATGATGGTGATCTGGTGGGCGTGGTGTCAAATATCGGTTGTTCGGTGGTGGGTATAGAATAGGTCAATTTGACCGTGTGGGCGGTGTGGCAAACCAAAGTGCAATGTTACACACGTTACCATTATGCTACATCTAGTCATTGGCCCATATGATATATGTGTGTGATACTTGTACATGTTTCGGCCTTAATGAGCCATTCCCTACATTATGCTATAGCAACTCATATTGGATACTACGTATTTATGATAAATTGTTTCTGGTCATTATGATACATCATGTATATGTTAACAAGTTCTTCGCGGGTCTTATTATGTTAGTTCACATTAAACAAAGCATCACTTGGGTATATCAAGGATCTTCTGATGCATGTGTATGATAAGATTTAGTGGGCCTATAAATATATTATACAAAGCAATATTTTGTAGCAATTTATTTTATGATATACGTGTACGATTACTTATTATTATTATTATTATTATTATTATAAAAGAAAACTTTGATGTAACAAAAGTAGGTTATTTTTGTTTTTGTATATATGGTAATGGTTTTATAGTTGGCATATAAATTGATGTTGGTGGATGATTTTGTTTGTTAGGAAAAGTGTTTATACCTGTTATCAATTAAGGTTTAAATCTCTCATGACACGAAATGATGGTTTCTTTTTTGGGTTCGAATCCCTCATGGCATGAAATGTTGTTTTTTTATCGTGTTATTTATGTTTTGGGTATATGATAGAATGGTTTGTCATGCCGTGAATGATGGTTTCCTTTTTGGTTTTGAATCCCTCATGGCATGAAATGTTGGTTTCTTTTTATTTTTTTATTATGTTATTTATGTTTTTGTGTATATGGTAGAATAGTTTGTCATGCAGCGAATGATGGGTTTATTTTTATTTTTATTTATTTATTTTTTTTGTATGGTAGAATGGTTTGTCTTTCAACATCAACTTTTGTGTAGACCGGATAGTTGTGTTGTTTAGTAAAACCGACCGAATTGTACAATCAAGGCATTTTGTTTTAGTATCGGTACAATAATGAAAACTCTCTGGATACCAATATTGTTTTTATATTCGTTTTTGTTTTTTAGTTACAGTTTCGTAACGAAAGTGACAGAGACCGACTAAATTTGTGTAAACTCATCGCCTCAATGCCCGGGATCCACAACAACGCTCAGGTTTTACCAAAGCCAGAGCTTTACTGACCGACGCCACCCCATTGGTCCACATCAATTTTTTATTTGTTTTTGTTTTACCTTTTGTTTTAGTTCTGATTCCATAATGCACATAACTAAAACTGACCGAATTCGTGTCGACTTACCGCCTCAAAGCTGGTACCTACAATGCTTGGGTTCTACCAACCTGTCCGGCGCAACGCGCTGAGTGAAACACTATTTATTATATTTATATATAATAAAAGAGATCTTTGGCGACACAACCACGTGATTGGTCCACATGGCGGTCGTGGCCTCACGTGGTTGGTCGCCTTTTTTATTTGTTTTTCGTTTTTAAATACGTGTCTGTTCGCAACCGTAAAGATTTCTTTTACCGTTGATACCATCAAGTGATTCTGACCAAATTCGTGTCAGCTCGCGGACGCAACCTAAAATTTTTTTCCCCATGAGTTTTTTTGTCCATCGATTATGGACGAATTCGCGCCATGTCACGGCCACACTACACATATATTTTTGGTTTCGCCACGGTTTATCTTATGTAAATGATCTGTGTCAGCTCGCGGTTGCAACATATGGTTTTAGTCCTCACTGTTTTTTTTGTCCGCCGATTCTGGACGAATTCGTGTCTGGTCACGACCACAATGCGCGTATATTTTTGGTTTTCGCCACTGTATATTTTAGGTAAATATGTATATTTGTTGTATTTTGAGTGTGGAAGGATTAACTTATTGCTTTAATATCGATGTCGTAACCTGATACTAACTGAACTCGATTGTTCACCACCACAACATATGATTTTCCGTGTACGATTTAGTGTCGACAACGTCGATTCCGACGAAATTCACGTTAGTTCGCAAACGAAATGCACTGAGTTTTGTATCACTTTTTTTGTCCCTCGATTCCAGAATCAACGAACTCGTATCAGTTCACAACTGCAACGAGCGTGTTTTTTTTGTTTGCCACATTTTGTTTTATATTTTAAAAATGGTAAATTGTTGTATTTGGGTGTGGATGAATTTATGGTTTACTTTATTTTTGGCGCCGATCCAGATACCAACCGAAGTGTCATGGGTTCGTAACCGCAACACGTGTTTTGTTATGTCAATTTGTTGTATTTTTGCTTCAACAAAGTATTTTTTGGGGTTTAATACTAGTTTCGTGTAACATCCAAAATATTATAATATTAAATAAAGAAAGTTACGTTTAGATATCGTGTGATAATATCTAATCGGTAATAAATAAAGAAAGAGAGATGGACCTAGATTAAATAAAATGGATTAAGATGGTGGATGGGCCTAGAGTCCATGGGTTTTAAGGGATATAAATATCCTCTTAAACCATCCTAAAACCCTAATCCTCATTTACATCTTCCATAATCTCTACACACACTCAAGAACACACACCTCCATTACTACATATAAACGGCCGAGAGAGAGAATCGAGATCCGAGACCAAACCAAGCCAAATATAGCTAGATCTTCAATATATAAGATAGATCCAAGCTTCAAAGATCATAACCAAGCCAAACAAGGCCAAGCGAACACATAAAGGTATGTTCTTGATCTTAAAGTTTATATTTTAATCAACGTTTGGCCTTGAAACTTGAACCGGGAATAGATCGGGTATAAACGAACCTTAAAGTAACAAGCTTGATGTTAAAAATGAAAGAAACGAACTCGAAGATGGAAACGGCTCGTTAAAGAAACCCGAAATCTATTTTAAACATTAAAAGCTTAAAGATTTAAACTTTATGATCTTTCGAGCTAGATTTAAGTCGTGATCGGTCATGGAAATGAATACGAGTTGATAACGAACTACTCATAAGATGTTAGGGTTAAAACGGATTAATGATATGGTTCTAGAGACCCCAAACCCGTAACTCACGACTATCCAAGGACCATCAGCCCATCGAATACACTGGAGTCGCATACTCCCACTCGAATACAATGATGGGCTTACACAAGGACTCGATTACAAGTTGATTCGCATACATGTGTACAACTAGGACTCGCATACAATATGTGAATATATATAGGTTCGCACACATTGTACTTAGGCTCAATTCTGAGTTCAATTATATGGGCAGCTCGATTACTTAAGATGTGTCTGAGTACAAGGTGAAACTCGCATACAATACTTAGCCACATACACATACTCGTATATAATATACACCTAGATATATATACTCGCATACACTAATCCACATCACATACACCATGCAGTCGCATACGATGTTTAATCGATCACATTAAGGTCATTTACAAACTCCAAAATCGATTACAATGTTGATCGCTTACAAACAATAAACTCGATTACAATACTGTTCGCTTACAATATGTATGAATACATATATACAAACTCGCATACAATCCCATCGTTTACAATAAAGGAGCCCCGATCACAATATGTATACACATACTCGCTTACAACTAAAATCGATCGCATTGGGTTTCGATTACTAGTGACTTGCTTACTTCTAGACTCGATTACAATATACAAAGTCGCTTACACTACGGGTACTCGCTTACAATATACATATATAATCGCTTATGGTCGTATACATTGAGATCGCTTACTATGGAACTCGCTTACATCTCCTATGTTCGATTACATTGAAAGCCGTTCATATATATGATCGCATACATCTAAGATACTCGCATACAATCAAAACCTGATTACACTATTGGTATTCGCTTACATGCCTAGCTCGTTTACATCTATGATAACCTGAATACACCTAGATGGTTCACTTACATATCAAACCCGATTACTTTACATGCACATATCGCTTACAAAACCCTAAGACACATACATGGAGATCGCTCACAAAGAACATGCAGATTCATATAACTCGAATACAACTTATGCTCGCTTGCACCCTGGACTCGATCATAATTATGGCTTCGGACATAATGTGGATTCGGTTTCACCCTATATTCGGTTACCATAATTAAGCCCGGGTATACACATACACGTAAAGATATACTCGCTTATATATATATATATATATATATATATATATATATATATATATATATATATAGGACTACACTTGGGATCCACATGTATGGGATAACCCGTGTGTTCTATACCTACACGTATACGTCTAAATATGTAAATACTTAAAACACATGACAATATACAAACAGGGGCGTGAACTTAATAAAGGAAATAATATTTAAATAATCAAAGTCTTAAGATAATGATAACATATTTTAGGAAAAAGGAAAATAATAATAAAATAATTGAAAACCTTACATTAGGGTTTGTAAGAAAATATAATAAGTAAATGTAATCTAAACAAGGCCAACAGTTTACACCAGACTTAGCTAATTGGCATAATTGTAAATAGGACGAGTCTTAATACGTGTGACTTATATACAGTTAGCAGAGCTCAACTAAAGAAAAGAATCACAATTAACGGAGAAAGAAACAAGATCCAGGTGAGTTTCTAGCCCCACTTCCTTGTTTTGTTTTCGGGGCTGTGTGCATACTCGATGTGTTTGTTAATACATTTATCCTAAGTGATAAATGTATGCCTTACGTGATTATGTGAAAAGTATGAATGACTTCTTGACAGTATGTGAACGATCTTTGGATATTGCACGTATCGTCAAGTTGTAATGTTATGTTAAATGATGATATGATATGTATGATATGTGAATGAATGTAAATGATGTATGGTTGTATGGTAATAAAGATGGAATCGAACCTTACTAATATTCGAGGAAAGAGGGACCGAGTCCTAATAATACTCGAGGAAGGAGGGACCGAGCCCTAATAATACTCGAGGAAGGAGGGACCGAGCCCTAATAATACTCGAGGAAGGAGGGACCGAGCCCTAATAATACTCGAGGAAGGAGGAATCGAGCCCTAATAATACTCGAGGAAAGTAGGGCGTAATGCTCTTTATAACGTAAGATATGAAGGTAAGTAAGTATAATATAAAGTATGGAAGTATGAATGAAAGCTTGTAAGTATGTATGTATTATATGTTATGTGATTAACTAAAACTCACTCAACGTAGCTAACTTTTAGTATGCACGCAGGTGTGTAGGATGAGACAGCTCGCTTGAGGGGAACACGTGGCATTGAATAAGAGGCTAGCATCGGAAGACTTAAGACGTTTATGTTTAATGTTTTGTTATTTTGAAAGACAAGATGTTGTTTTAAGACATGTTATGGATTGTTATGAAATGTTTTATGAAAGTTTTTATATTCCGCGAATGTTTTTACTAACTCTGATGATTTGAATGATGTTAATGAGTAAATCCAACGTCCAAATGTGAGGCACCGGTAACGGGTCCTTACATTTCGTAACCCGACACCGATCGAATTCATCTCGACTCACAGATGCACTGCACGATTTGATAATTTATACGATTACGACTGTGAATAACATCAACCCGGCGCAACGCGCCGAGAATCTTCCTAGTTTACTTATATTAGAGGCGGGGAAAAAATCGCTTCGAACCCAGCTCAGAACCGGACCTGAACCCGCGAGTACGGACAAGGTTTCGATTCCTCACAAAAATCGTACAATGCCCGGCTGGAACCAGTTCCATCTCTACACGGTCAAAACCCGGAACTAGCCTAGAGGTGCACAGTCTAACCGGTTAGAAACCGGTCACTAACTGTTTCTCTAACCGGTTACTAACCGAAAAAAACTGTCAGTTTATAACCGGTTTTAGTTTTCAACCCAAGAACTAGTTAATAACTGGTTATTTACGTTACAAAGTTTTTTGCAACATATCAAACTGTTGGGAATGGTCATGAGACCGTTTATTCTACCGTTTTGACCATTTTTTAACCCTCCTTACTAGTATAAATAGGTATCAGGGTGTGTTCGGTTGATTACACCACTTCCTAAGCTCTCAAAAACGAAAACCCCCCCGCAAAGACCGAACACAGAAACCACTTCCAAAACACAAAAAATGCTACAATTGAACAACTCATTTGTTTAATCGTCAAGAATATTGTCTGAACAAACCGAGACAAAAACCCTTGGTCAAATTTCGACCAAGTGCAAAATGTCGAACGAGATGTTTAAGGCTCAGTGCAAAAAAATGTGGAGTCGTCACTGGTGGAGATGGAATTAGAGATTGCAGAGATGGTGGCTGATGTTGTAGTAGTCTTTAAGTTTTATAACACGTTTTGATTAAATATCAAGGGTTAAAACTTTTTATGCAGTAACTCGATTAAGAAACTGAATAATTAACTGATGACGAAATCGAGCCTAATAACTTAAAGATTTCGATTGTAATAGCGGGGAAATGTACCCGGACAAGTTACAACACTAGATGACTTAACTTGGGCCTTAATTTTCGTGATTTGAGCCGAATTAGGAAGGATTTAGCATTCAAACGAAATCAAAACGAGTTTTGCTGATTTGCGCGTCGATAGCGCTACGCGACCAACCTAGGGACAATCCCGTCGCTCTATGCGACGGGCGTGTTTCATCAAGATTTTCAAATTTGACATTTTTAGTCCTTGAACTCCCATAAATGCGTTTTAGTTTTTTAAAGCGATTTTAAGGGTTTTAAGAGTTGTTTGACGATGAAAGTTGTGAGGATATAAATTAAGTTAAACAAGGTTAAATACTTATAAATAAAAGATTTTATTAATACGAAAGGTCCGAATTACACTACCAAATCGGGTAAACGAATATGAATACAAATACGAAAGATCCGAGATGTCACAAATATGAATGATGAAATAAATGGAGCTTTGTTATAGGTTATATCATGTTTCAAACACTAGCATAGAATATAAAACATGTTAACGCCAATTGTTTCTAACCTGCCAGCTATTTGGAAAAGTAAAATTATCAGAAGATACCCAAAATCCATCTGGCCGTACCAACCAATAACATCGTTGATTTTTAACACGAGTACCGTCATAACATACGTGTCGAATTTCTTTATCAAATAAATCCAAAGATTGGAATTTCGAACCCCACCAAAAGTAGCTATAGAAAAGGGTGCGGCCAAAAACGTTGTCACAAAATGACCAACTATAGTACCCATTGAATGGAATTGTATGATTACCAAGATCATCATCTCCTGATTTAACATGAACAACAATATTATCTGTAATAACACTCATAACAAAAATATCCCATTTTGCAACAATGCAGAAAGGAGTTACAGAGACAGTCATACAATAAAATGAGAAGGGCTAAGAGACTATGCATTGCCTGAGATGAAGAAACCAAATTAGTTTCACATAAACTTATTTGCATTTATAACATATTGTAATGTAAAGCCGTACAACACAATTTAATTATAATTATTATACTTATGATATGATTTGATATAATAGGATATAATTTTATGAATTGTAACTTTGAATTAATTATTAGTATTAAATACAAATTAAATACAATGGGTAAAGAATTGGTGTTGGTTGAATATATTTCCTAACCTAACCCTTTTTTGGTAAGACCCACATAGAAAATTTTTAATTACAATACAATATATTACGATATGATTTGATACAACAAGATACAGTACATATAAATTGTAACTTTGAATTGATCTATTTCTTTTAATAAAAGAGGATTATGATGTTGATCATGCGGCAGTTCCTGATTCATTCATTGACAAATTTTCTCGCTCATTTTTTTAATCTATGTTGAGAGCAATTATAGGGAAGTAATATTTTGATAATATGGTAATTAATTTGTTACTAAATAAACCAAACATTTTAGTTAGAACATTATAAAGTTATACTAATATTAAACATATTTATAATATACAAAAAAATGTAAAACTATACTAATATTTTGGTAATGTGGAAATTAATCTGTTAAAGAAAACATTAAAAACACATCAATTCTGAATTTGATAATTATATACTCTCTTTTTATTATATTTGGAAAACTTTTTCCTACATGTAGTTTAAATATAATATGAGTATCTTTTCATTATATATATATATATATATATATATATATATATATATATAATATAAACGAAGACATAAAAATCCTACGTGTCGTGATGTGGTCGCTCCCCTTTTTTTGGAGTCACCAGATTTGCTTGATTTTTAAATTAATGCTTCTCATGCATTTGACCCGAATTCATGAGTATGGGTTTTACCAAACCCAGATATTCCCTAAACGGGTTATAACATCTAATTAATTAAAAATTATTTTCACCAAATTATTAATGTAAAAATCCTATAAAATAGGATATAATAAAAATTAATATCTTATTTATTTTAAAAAAGATATATATATATATATATATATATATTTAAATTAAAAAACCAATTTGATAGTAAAAAAAATAAACGGGTATTGGGTCTCATCAAACCGTAAGTATATTATTAACTTTCATAAATATTATTTATAATAAAAAACCAATTTTATAGTAAAAAAAATAAACGGGTCTTGGATTTCATCAAAACCATATAGCTTTTAAAACCGGGTTATAACATCTCGTTTATTTGTGAAACAATTTATCATCAAACCATAAGTATATTATTAACTTTCATACAATATAAAAAAATATAAATTCAAAAAAATAATAAATATTAGAACAAACAATATAAAACAACCCCCGTAATACGGGGATAAAAACCAGTATATATATATATATACCTATATAATAAAAGAGTGGAGTTTCCACAAAATTCTCCATTTAGTTTTCACCAAAATTCTTCAAATTGACACATGGCATTTTTCTAACTTTTTTTTTCATTATTATTTTTTAAAATCATATTTTCACCAAAAAAACATCCATTCTTTTCAACAAGCATTCTTAGAAAAACCTTAAATGCATTTTGGGTAAGTTTGTTTACAAAACAAAAGATTGTTTTGGGAACTTAAAGATGATTATTAATATTTGTTTATTATATCTCATGGTATTATAATTACTTAACACTAACATAACATAACGTACATAATTCCACGGTTTATGTAACATATCGAGATATATGGTGTCTTATATATTCAAACGTAACTAATGTCATGTGTATTGATTATGCCCATATTACCAGTTTTTCAAAATTAAGGCGCTCTTATATTTATTTACTATAACATTACTATCACATGTAACATCCCGTTTTTGGGGTTCCGGTTAAGAAATGGAATATGGGTTATTATGAGTTGGACTAGTGTTGGGTTAAATGGATATGGGTTATGGACTTGGGTTATGAAAGAAAGGAAAATACCATGGGTTTAAGCCCATGATCCATAATTATATAAACCTTTAATACCCATTTAATTTTATTTCACACATATTTCATGCACCTCCCAAAACACACACTTAAGTTTTTTCTCTAGTTCTTCCTTTCTCTAAGCCGAAACCAAGAAGGAAAATCGATCCCGATCCAAGGTAATACTAGTATGATGTTTTATTAGCTTAAACCCGTTAGACATAGTCATAAAACGACGAGCCGACACCGTTACATCGTTAAAGTCACGAGATTCGGGTGGAATCGGGTATAAATCGAACCTAAGATGAGCTTAGGGGTCACCCTAGCTCAGATTTGGGTCGAACGGGATGAAAAACGTTGAAAAACGGTGTAAAACGGTGAAAATACGTTTTTCCGGTGAGTTTTGCGGTATTCCGGCAATGGCGGCGCCGGAAAAGTTAGGTACGAGGTTAAGGTGTCAGAGAATGTTTATGACATTCTCTGACATAACCCTAATTCGTTAGCGGAAAAATAACGAACTAGCATGTAATGCGTTAAGGAAATAAGGACGAACTAGCTCATTCATTAAGGCCATTCGTTAAGAGAGGGGCGAATGAACCCCATTCGTTGGCCAGATCAGTTCGTCTTGGAGGTCAATTCGTTATGCATATCAGTTCGCTAAATGGGTTAATTCGCTACATTAGTCAGTTCGTTATGGGGGCTCATTCGTTAAGAATCCTCATTCGTTAAGAACCGAATAACGAACTGGATGTTTGGAAGAATGACAGAACAGTCCCTAGACTTATAAAAGAATGATTTAATTACAAAGAAGCCCTTGAACTTTTAAGTTAGCAAATTAATTATGATTTAAAATTTGAATGGAAAATGTGTTAAGACAGTTCAGTTAATGGAAATAAAATTTTTCCAAGCTGACCTGGCAGCTCGACCCCAGCCAGGGGCTCTGCCCCTTGGACCCTGCTAGGGGTTGCCGCCCCTAGACCCCGCTGCAGGGGCGCTGCCCCCGGACCCCCGTTCGTTGAGGGTTATAAGTGGACTAGAAATACGATATGGATAGTGATAGTAATTAATACGCGTAATTGTTATACAGTTAGTCGTGCACAGCTAAAGAGGGGAATAACTATAAACGGTGAACGTAATTGCGTTCAGGTGAGTTTCTAGCCCCACTTCCTTGTTATGTTTTCGGGGCTGTGTGCATACTCGATGTGATAGTTAATACACTTACCTTAAGTGGTAAGTGTATGCCTTGTATGATTTATGTATGATGATTGCTTGACGGTGCGTGAACGATCTTCGGATATTGCATGTACCGTCAGGTGGTAGTTAAAGATATGATTGATATGTATGATGTAAGATATGATGTATGTATGAATATATATATGATGTGTGCATAATGTATGTATGATATGTTGATGGTACATGAACGATCTTCGGAGATTGCACGTATTGTCAAGGAAAATATGTAAGAACAGGTATGGTACAGTTGCATGAAACAAAGAGACCAGACCCTAATAATATCTGTGATGGTAGGGACCAGACCCTAATAATATATGTGACGGTAGGGACCAGACCCTAATAATATCTGTGATGTTGGGGACCAGACCCTTTATAATATATGTGATGTTAGGGACCATACCCTTATAATATCTGTGAGGTTATAGGGCGGAAGGCTCTTTAAATAGGATGGATAGTTATATATGAAGAGTAAGTATGATCAATGTATACCCCTTCGGGCACGTGTGCAAGTATGAGAACAGATTGTATGTTGTATGATTAACTAGAACTCACTCGGCGTAGCTGACTTTTAGTATGCACGCATGTGAGTAGATTGAGGCAGCTTGCATAAGAGGAAGCACATGGCATGAACTTGAAGAAGCTGGCATCTCAAAAAGTGTTATGTTAATTTAAAGACAATGTTTTATGTTTAAATAATTTGAATGCTTGTTAAGACAAGAAATGATGGTTATGTAACATAATGGTTTGAGTGTTTTATTATTCCGCGAATATTTTTATTAACTATGATATTATGAACTGTGTTTATGAGTAAATCCAACGTCCAAAGTAGGGCACTGGTAACGGGGCCTTACATCACATATATAGTTACAACAGTTAAGGATTTAAAATTCGGTTCCCATTTTTAAAATCCTTTCCATTATATTTGAAAATGAATTTATAGCTACATAAATAAAAGATTTAAGATTTCTTGCATACCTATTGTATTTTTCGTTGTCATTATTTTTTTGTTGTTTATTGTGTGCAGACATGCTTCTTGGATTGTTGCAAGGGCAACAGAAAATGTAAAAAACTTATACATCTTCTGCCATCTTTATGATGGACGATGAGTTATAATTTGGCATGTGCATTGTATTTTAGTTGTATCTTATTAAATTTGGTTGCATCATGAGTGGTGATATGGGCTATGGCCTTTATTTTCCTCAATCATATTGAGGTGTAAGGTGATAGTATGCTTACTTCTCATTTCATAATTCTTTTTTCATGTTTATTTTATATTTCGAGATGTTTGAATGTTGAATATGAGCTGATAAACATGTCTTTCATTAACGAAGTGTAGCATTTAGGAGTTTTATGCAATTTTGATCACTATAGCAATTGTATTATAGTTGTTAAACATATTTTTTTCTAACTATTTCAATTGGCAACTAGCATTTACACAAGTTTTTAGAATGTGTACATTTTGGCAATTAACTTAAAATGTGACGTTTTTTTATATGATCTTTTATTGATTTTGGTTTTTTATTATATGATTTTGTTGAACCAGGTCTTTTTTACATGATTTTTGTTGGTGTTTTCGGATTAAAAAAAAGTTTTGTAAAAACGTTTGTTAACTACTTCAAAATACTAATGTTTAATTTTATAAAAAAATATTAAAATTAATACTAATGTTGAAGTTTATTAAGACACAAGTTTGTTTGGTTAAAAGTCAAAATTTAGAATGATGCAAGTTGTTAACAAATAACTTTCCAAATTTGGATGATAAAAGGGTCTTTGCCTTAATTTAGAATGGTTAAATCAAGAGTTAAAATGCATTCAAAATTTCAATTGCAACAAAAAAAAAAAAACAAGAAGAGTTCTTTCCAAATTTTAATGAAGAAAGACTTTGCCTCAGTTTATAATGGTTAAATATATGGTTAAAATGCATTCAAAATTTTAATTGCAACAAATAAGAATAAAAATGAAGTTAAGTGACTTTTGAATAGTATTTTTTCATGTTTCACTTTTTGTAATTATTTATACTATTCTTTTTTTGCTATTTTATTTTATTACAAACACGTGTATTACACGGGTTCTAACCTAGTATATATATATATTAATTGAGAAACCCATGCCACTCACATTTTTCTACTGTTCCACTGCTCCAACTTTTAATACATGGGTTACAACCGTTTGAAGCATGCTTCCATTGCCAGCTCATTGTATTTCTATTGCAAGCTAGGTGTCTTTCTCTCATTTGCTTTCTGACATAGCCACTATCTTATACTTCCACTTTACTTTTCATACTTTCTTAAATCTCTCTCTCTCCCCACTACGTGAAAATTGACCTTCGGTCACACGAAAAAGTGTGGCCATAGGCCTTTAGCCACACACATTTGGTTCAGGTCATATGTGGCCAAAGGTCGCGACACCGTGGGTATGATATGACCACATACAGTTTTTAGTGGCCTTATGTGGTAATAAGTGTGGCTAAAGGGTACAGGCATTAGTTGCTGGCCATCAAGAAGCCTCTCCAATAAGTGTGGCTAAACGGTAGAAAATGGCCACATGACTATTTACTATGAGTGACCATTGCACGTATAGAGCCACATGAATTAATGTTTCAGCCACATGAATTTTATAATAATGTGGCTGATAGGGTTGTAAGGCCCTGTCACCGATACCTTACGTTTGGACGTTGGATTTACTCATTAACATAGTTCTAATGATCAGAGTTAAATAAAACATACACAAAATATAAAGACTTTCATAAAACATACATAATAATCCATAACTTGGCTTAATAAATATATTGTCTTTAAAACATAACTAAATAAACGCCTTGGGTCTTCCGATGCTAGCCTCTTATTCAATGCCACATGTTCCCCTCAAGCGAGCTGCCTCATCCTACTCACCTGCGTGCATACTAAAAGTCAGCCACGCTGAGTGAGTTCTAGTTAATACAATCGACATACAATACGTTCTTATATAACATACATTCCCTTCTTTACTTTCTTTCATACATACGTAAGTATATAGTTTCATTCTTACTCTTACACTTTCTTTCTTTCATACTTCATATTTTATCTTTCTTTATATACTTACTTCTATGTTTTAAAGGGCCTTTAGCCCAATCCTCACAGAAATTATTAGGGTCTGCCACCTTTCTTCACATACATTATTAGGGTCTGCCACCCTTCTTCACAGACATTATTAGGGTCTGCCACCCTTTACCGTCAACTCCTTCATTATCTGTCAATTCCCTTCATATCCGTCAATTCCTTTTCATTTATATATTTTACATACTCTCTTTCGTACTTATATTCTATAACGTACATACTCCATACATACAACATATATATAAACAATCATATCATCTAACTAACTCCTGACAGTACATGCAATACCCGAAGATCGTTCATCAAGCATCTATTTATATCATACATGTATATCATAATAGGCATACACTTACCACTTAAGGTAAGTGTATTAACTAATCACATCGAGTATGCACACAGCCCCGGAAACATAACAAGGAATGGGGCTAGAAACTCACATGGATCCTGTTGCGTTCGCCGTTGATTGTTTTCCCCTTATTTAATTAAGCACGGCTAACTGTAATATTATATATATATATATGTTAACTAACCTTTTACTTGATTTAGTTGGTATCTTAATTAACCAACACATTTATAAGTTGGCTTTGTTATGCTTAAGATAATGGGCTTAGCATGATGTGGGCTTAGTTGTTTCAGGTCCAGCTGTTCACTATCTGGGCCCAACTATCCATCTGGGCCCAACTGGATTCAGCCGAGAACTCTTTGGCAGAGAACACGTGTTGACCGAGAACACATATTTGGCCGAGATCCATACTTAACCGAGAACTCGTGTTTTCGGCCGAGAACACATGGCCACCGAGAACTCTGACCGAGAACTCTTGATGACTGCATGTTTGACCGAGAACCACATGGCTTGACCTAGGATTCCCAAATTTGGCCGAGAACCCCCAGTTCAGCTCATTTTCTATCTTATGTTTCCACTTTACCCAGATTACTTGTTCCATGGTTCAAATCATGAACTTTTAACCCTTAATCATCATCATTCATACCCGTTTTACACCCATGACTATCACGGCTTCAAGGTCTAACCCATCATAGTCATAAAGATTGAACCTTTAATCCTAAAAACGTTCTTTAAGCTAGATCTAGGGTTTCATTCATGGACCGTATCTAACCATGAGTCCTTTACGCCCATATTAATCATCAAGTTTGAAACTTTATGATTTATCTAGACCCGATCTAGTCTATGTTCAGTTTTCATGGCTAACCGTTCATAAAAACGTAACCTTTAAACGTAAAGAACATACCTTTAGACGTTTGGTCGGTCACGGTTAGCTTGATTCAGAACTTGGATCGTATGTATTAGCTTGAGTAATGAAGATAATCAAAGGCCTATGCTTGTTTGATCTTGGATCTCCTCTCTCTCCCTTGCGGCCGAAAATGGAAAGTTTGTGTGTGTTCTGGAGGTGTAGGGAGAATAAGATGGATAAGATGGATGGAAATAGAAAGATTTAGGGTTTAAGGGGTATTTATACTCCCTTAAGCCCATGGACCTAAGGCCCATCTTTCTTTTCTAGTCCATGATTTAATCCCTCTAATCTAGCCTACTTACCTTTCCCCCTATTAATATTATTTTATTTACCATCTTAAGTAAACTTGTCCACCATAAGAGATAATATATAAAATATTATTTATTGAAATTTTGGGATGTTACAAGGGTTGTGTTAAGCGTGCATTGTGACCTAAACCATGTGGATATATCAAAGCAATGGCCACTTAAATTTAATAATAGTGTGGCTAATTATATTATATAGACACTGGATATTACATTAAAAGTGGCTAAAATGTTTACTTGCCACTCAAACACTCCTTTGTAGATTATAGTGTGGCTATTGTCTTACCGTTTCGTCACCCATAGTGAGGTACGGTGTGGCTAATCATATCACATAGACACTGGAGGTTATTGTTAATGTGGCAAAAAATGTGAAGTTGTCACTCAAAAACTCTTTTGTAGTTTGTGGTGTGGCCATTGTCTTACCGTTTGTCACACATAATGCTATTCGTAATTTAAAGTGTGGCTATTGTCAAACTTTTTGTCACACATAGTGAGGTACTGTGTGGCTAATCATATCATATAGACACTGGAGGTTATTGTCAATGTGGCTAAAAATGTGAACTTTCTAGTCAAAAACTCATATTATTTCTCTCAGTCTTCTGTTCATGGCTGTCGTGTCTTCTCTCCGACGACTCCATGGCTGCCGTCAATATTATTAAAGGCGTCGGCTATGTGGTTGTCAACCTATAGAGAGAAACAGGGATGAATGGTGGGGTTTAGAGATAGAAACAAAGAGACAGAAGTTGCCCCACCGTTATCGGCGTCTCCGGCTATCTATGCCAACAGTGGAATGTGCGACACCTGTTGTTTTCCGGAGTCCGGTGACTCCATTGCCGCCGTGGATGATTATTGGCGACAACAAAATGTGCGACCACCTCTGTTCAACGTTTCTTTCTTTAGACCATTCGCTATGACCCGATGATGATGAGAATCTTACTGTGCGTTGCTCAGCCATGGTCCGCGGCTCTGGCTACCATCTGTGCACTGTGTGTATGTTGATGATAAGTTTTATATTTTGGCTATGATGATAATTTTGGAGATTGAGATATATGAGCTTCCTTAACCACAATAACTCGGTGATGATGAGCTAAGGCTTATCGGAGAGGTGATGGATTTTGTAAACAATAACCTGTTCTTACAGGTTTTATATAATTTATATGAGCAGTGAGCTCCTATATTAATTGAGAAGTTCTACTGCTCCAACTTTTTATGCGTGGTTCACAACCATTTGAAGCTTGTTGCCGGAGGCTACGACTATCTATGGAGGGGGCGAAATGTGCGGTGCCTCTGTTTGGTGCTTTGAACCATTGCGTTAACCCCATGATGATGAGAATATATAGTTTCATACGACTCCGATCGTCTATGGCCGCGGCTGCCATCTCTCTGTGTGGATGTTAAGTTTTGTGTATTGGCTATGATGATAGTTTTAGAGATATTTGAGCCTCCTTGGCCACAATAACTCAGTGATGAATAACTGATTTCTTGCTTTAGATTGGTTCATTTTTTATTCTGAAATTTATATCAATTTCCAATACCTCTATTGTTAGCTTGGTTGTAATTTGTAAATGTGTTTTTGTCATTTATATTTTATTCTTAACACCTAACCATTTGGAAACATATTGACAACAAGAGCACCGAGCTGTAAGCCTTGAACTAGTTGTGGTTGCAGTCATTCCCACAATGAAATTTGACCGCAAAGCCTTTGGTTCCATAAAGGATGCCCAGTAATACATTTTACATGTTTGGGGAAACAGATAAATATATTTATTTATTTATTTGACTAAATTAGAGTTTTGAAAGCGATATGAAGTTGTCTTTCCTACGGTTACATGCAATTCATACACCCGACACATGCTTGACGTGTATGTTGTTAATGAAATGAGGTCCATACACACTCTCCTTGCAGCGCGCGTGGGGAAATATCTAGGTAGATTAATTTATAGATTCATTATTCTTGTGTAATACTCCCCCCGTCACTCTACAAGTGTCATAGTTTGAAAAACACAAAGTTTAAGAAAATTTGAATGATTGTTCTTTTTGATTAACAAATGACTATAATGCCCTTAATATATATAAAAAGACAAAATTTAAGAAAGTTTGAATGATTGATTTGTGTAAGGGTAAACTTAGAAATTAGTTAATAAATTTTAAATGTGGACATTTGTAATGGGACAAACTAAAAAGGAAATGTGGATACTTTTAGTGGGACAGAGGGAGTGCATGTGTTTTAAAGTTGGTTAGTAATAAATACAAATTAAATGTTACTAATTAATACGTCATTTTAACTTTAAAAACCTTACAACAAAACACCAAAATATCATTACAACTTTCATTAAAATCTTAGTCTATTAGTTTGTTGTCAATTACAAGTATGGCATTACTATTTTATTTCATTGATTACACATAATTAATGGCCCGGATCCACGGTCCGCCTACTGGAGAGCTGTGTTTGTGGGACGGTTTAGTATACGAGTAGTCAACAATAAGTTAGTGAACACCGTCGGTTACCGCCGATCATGGGCAGAAACACACCAACGAGGCAAGTAAATGAAAAAAAAAGTAGATAAAGGACGTGCCGGAATTTTTCTAATTTGTAGCTATGGTAGAATATGGAGACAAGATTTGAGACTCATGAGGAAGATGGGTTAATTTATAAGGGTTATTTTTGTACCTATTGTTGGGATCATATTGAAAATTAATCAATGAAATATTAAACAACTGTTCTAAACCTTCAAATGAATTCGATACACTTTAATTGAATTCATATTTATGAATCATCTAGCATTATCAGAACTAATACAACGGAAAGTAAAACAAATAAGCTTTTGAAAGATTCATATAGAAAAACAACTTTGACAAATTGAATCAAAATATTACTATTAGATTGCTCCCTATCACTCTTAGCTTACATTCTTCTCTTGTATTTTAAGGACACGGTACAATACACATAGAAGTGTGTGAAAAAGTGTTGATGAAAAGAGACGTTTTTCATTATATACAAAGCGAAAGTGCCGATGAGGCTATGTCTGAAAGCGATAGCTAACAAAAATTTGTTACAAACAATTGATAAACTAAAAGCTACTAAACAATTGATAAAAATAATGTTGAACCTTGCAAAGAATTGATGATCAAATACCAAACAACGGATGATCCAAACATTAGTTGTTCTCCATTATGAAGTTTTGACAAACTATTGCTCTAAACAGCTGACATAACAAAACTGCATAAGTGAAAGAACTGAAGACACAACAACTGATTTATCAAATGAAGATCCATACAACTGAAGTCTAACAACTGATGGGTCAAACATAAGTTGTTCAGCAAATATAAGTAGTTAGCATAAGATTATCTTTTAGTCAGTTGTTTGTAATTTATTCATCAATAGTTGTAACCGCTTTTTATTTCAAATCAATTCCAAACAGGACAAATTGAAAAAACTTTGTTTCTCAAAAGGGACAAATTGATGACATCATATTTGGATCCTCAAATCCAAAGTTATGTGATAATTTTATAAAACTCAAGATATCTGATTTTGAAATGAGTAATATGGATGAATTATAATATTTTTTGGGCTTGCAAATCAAACAAACTAAAATAAGAATTTTTCTACATCAATCAAAATATGTTAAAAATCTCATTGAAAAGTTTAAAATGACTAATTGCAAAGCAAGTTCCACCCCCGTGAGTAAAATTAATCCATTATCACAAGATGAAACTGGTGAATATGTTGATCAAACCTTGTATAGATGCATGATTGAGTCTTCAATGTATCTAACTGCATCTAGGCCATATATAATGCATTCAACATCTGTGTATGCAAGATATCAAGCTTCACCAAGGTAATATCACTTAAGTGTTGTCAAAAGGATATTTAGATATCTCAAAGGTGCTTCTACATTGAGAATCTGGTATCCATCCAACATAAAAACCCAGCTTGTTGGTTTTGTAGATAGTGATTATAGGTTGTCAAATGACAAAAAAATCAACATCTAGAGGACGTTAGTTCTTTGGTGATGCATTGGTGTCTTGGCAGAGCAAGAAGCAAATAACTGTTTCAAATTCAACTGCTGAAGCTGATATGACACCCGACTAATTTGAGCCTAATTAGTGCTAATGCAATATATGCTTATGTAAATAAAATATTATAAGAAATAAAATAATGCTATTTTAGGGTAAAAACTCCAAAATATATATACTTTACTTTATTGAGTTCGAAAAAGTTCAAGTTTGTCGCAGAGCGAACACTACGCGAAACGAACAACGGTAACGACTTAAATACGGATAAATGTTTCAAATGTGCCAGGAATGACTCGAAAAAATATATAATTATAATAACAACATTAGTAACAAGTGATAAAATTATTTTTAGAAGTTTCGTTTCGAAAAATTAAGAAAGTTTACGGTTCAAGAGGCAGTGTCGGACACCAGACGAGCCCAAACTCAAGTATCACCAAATTTTAGTTTCTTTCCATACTATCAGGAATCCAATATCGGATAAAACCTGATAAAAATTATTAGAAGCGGAGTTCGTTTGGTTAATTAAAATTCGAAAAACGTAAACCGAAAAAGTTAGAACTTTGTTAAAACCCACAAAAATTAACCAACGTTTCTCATCCCCAATAGTCAAACCGTCTCCCACCATCCTCCATACCAACCCATTGTTTTGCATGTGATCCTAATCATAAGTCTAGGTAATGATGTGTGTACTTGCATCTTTAAACAAATAAACCTACAACTTCATAAAGCTTCCACCTCTCAAACCTATTAACCAACTCATCACACTATCCTACTTCGGTCTTTTTCTTAAAACCTGATCTGCCACTACCCTCCTCTCATCATCTTCATCACCCAAAAACTCCATTAAATAATATCAGGATGCAAGAAACTCAAGAACATCAAAACCCTACACCATAAACCCACCGTATAAAGAAAAACACCACCAATCCCTCACCACCACCAAACCGTCGGCCACCACCATCTCATCCACCATCATCACATTTTATCTCACCACACTTAGACAAGGAATTCAAGAAAGAGCAAAGATCTAGAGTTTAATAGGAGCAAAGGTAGGAGTTAAAGCATTTTATGGGTTTTTTTTCATCTTAGATGCTTAAAGATTGTTCTCGCAAGCTTGAAATCATTCACACAAAACAAACAAATCTTAAGAAAATGGAACTTGGGGTTGAATGTGGGTGTGTGCATATATGCCGTAGAAATGTGTGTATGTCTAGGCATACCTTACTGTCGAAGCACGAGATGAATCTGACCTGATCCATGACGATGTTTCCACGGATTTCAAGATGAACGAACCACGTCTTGATCTTCTTCTCCGGCTGGTTGGGATCTGCAATGACTTTTTGGGGGTGTGGAGGTGACCGCTAAGAAATCTCCAGGATCTCTTGATCACAGACACAAAAATATGGTGGTGGCTCTTATTGAGAATGACCAACCCCTAATAAGGAGGTGGAGACCTCCTTATATAGGGAGCCTCATGGCCACCATCATGGTACCCTAATGGGCCTAGCCCAGTTAGGGTTACCTCCACAAAACCCCCTCAGCCCAATAACATTGTATTAGTCCATATAATAAAATAAGCCAAACATAATAAATTTAGGGTCGTAAAACCGGGTTTAGTACCATACCCCTACAAGCCCCCCCAAGTCCAGCGTTGCTCATGGGCGCGCAAGCGTTTAGGTGGAGCGCTGGACTTTATGAGGTGTGTTAGGGCGCGAGGCGGTTTTTTCCCTTTTCTTCGGCCTTATCTTTATTGTCTTTGAGTTTTGGGAGGTTTTCTTTATTGTGATACCCCGCATCTCCACCATGGCCATGAGGCTCCCTATATAAGGAGGTCTCCACCTCCTTATTAGGGGTTGGTCATTTTCAATAAGAGCCACCACCATATTTTTGTGTCTGTGAACAAGAGATCCTGGAGATTTCTTAGCGGTCACCTCCACACCCCCAAAAAGTCATTGCAGATCCCAACCAGCCGGAGAAGAAGATCAAGACGTGGTTCGTTCATCTTGAAATCCGTGGAAACATCGTCATGGATCAGGTCAGATTCATCTCGTGCTTCGACATTGGCGCCATCCGTGGGACGGCAATGAACCACGCTTCGCTTCTCGTCTCGGCCCTCCGATCTGTTCATCAATATCTCGGGTCTACGGTTTCTTCTTTCAGATATGTTCTATGGAAATCCAAAAATCCGTAGATCTAAAAAATACTTCCAGATCTGGAAATACACAGGAAGAAATACCACCGAACTTTTGGGGAAAACCCTTAGATCTGTGTTTTTTCTAAGTGAAATATACCAAATCTAGTTATGATTTTTTCAGATCTGGGTTCGTTTGAGCAACAGTCACACTTCATATTCATAGATCTATAAATCCTATTAGATATGTTGGTTTTACATAAAACCTACCTGATGTGGATATTCAAAATCTCTAGATCGTGCGCGCCACCGCGGATCAAAATCGCTCCCTGTGGATCAACTTCGGATTTCGCATGCGCGCTCCCGGCGATCACTCTACGCCACAGCGGGTCGCATGCGCGCTCCCGGCGATCACTACACGCCACAGCGGGCCGCATGCGCGCTCCCGGCGATCACTCTACGCCACAGCGGGTCGCATGCGCGCCCCCGGCGATCACTCTACGCCACAGCGGGTCGCATGCGCGCCCCCGGCGATCACTCTACGCCACCCGGCGATCACTCTACGCCACAGCGGGTCGCATGCGCGCTCCCGGCGATCACTCTACGCCACAGCGGGTCGCATGCGCGCCCCCGGCGATCACTCTACGCCACAGCGGGTCGCATGCGCGCCCCCGGCGATCACTCTACGCCACAGCGAATTGCATGCGCGCTCCCGGCGATCACTCTACGTCACAGCGGGTCGCATGCGCGCTCCCGACGATCACTCTACGCCACAGCGGGTCGCATGAACGCTCCCGGCGATTACTCTACGCCACAGCGGATAGCATGCGCGCTCCCGGCGATTACTCTACGCCACAGCTCACGCATATCACATGCTCATGAAGACAGCCAAAACCTATGCTCGTGGCGCATATCACATGCTCACGCATCACGCATGCTCACGCGTATCACGTATGCTCACGCATCACGTATGCTCACGCATATCACATGCTCACGCATCTCATATGCTCACGCATCACATATGTTATTGGGCTTCACGTATGCTCATGCATATTAGATGCTCACGCATCATGCACGCTCAGGCACCACATCTGCGCGTGAGAATAAAGGAGACATTGCGCAGGCCGCGCGTAAGCGACATAACAAATGAACAGTCTAATCCAAATCAGGATAAGAACAACCATGATTGTACTCACATGGCTACGCGCCATACTTAAAGGTTGGGAATCCTCATAATATCCCATATGGCTATGCGCCATACTTAAAGGTTGGGAATCCTCATAATATCCCATATGGCTACGCGCCATACTTAAAGGCTGGGAATCCTCATAATATCCCATATGGTTACGCGCCATACTTAAAGGCTGGGAATCCTCATAATATCCCATATGGCTACGCGCCATACTTAAAGGTTGGGAATCCTCATAATATCCCATATGGCTACGCGCCAAACTTAAAGGTTGGGAATCCTCATAAACCCATAGGCCACGCGCCAAGCTTAAAGGTTGGGCACACCTCATAATTTGCCCGAGGATGGGAACCATGCAATACATCCACTTTTAGTGACATGTTTTTGCAGGTTCGGCTACGAGCCGCACAAACACCTATGACATCATTATTATTATCTGGCCATTTGTGCCTCCATTATTATTTTGAAAACAGGCCGGGATATTCATCCTGCGCGGAGGAGGCCCTTGTGGGCCAGTCATTATCATCATTTTATAGCTCGTAAGTCGCCTCGCGCGCAAGCTTTTATTATTCTTATAGCTCGTAAGACGCCTCGCGCGCAAGCTTTTATTATTCTTATAGCTCGTAAGACGCCACGCGTGCAGGCTTCATTATTCTCATAGATCCGTAAGTCGCCTCGCGCGCAGGCTTCATTATTTTTACAGCTCGTAAGTCGCCTCACGCGCACAAGCTTTATTATTCATATAGCTCGTAAGACGCCTCGCGCGCAAGCTTTTATTATTCTTATAGCTCGTAAGACGCCACGCGCGCAGGCTTCATTATTCTCATAGATCCGTAAGTCGCCTCGCGCGCAGGCTTCATTATTTTTACAGCTCGTAAGTCGCCTCACGCGCGCAAGCTTTATTATTCATATAGCTCGTTAGACGCCTCGCGCGCAAGCTTTTATTATTCTTATAGCTCGTAAGACGCCTCGCGCGCAAGCTTTTATTATTCTTATAGCTCGTAAGACGCCACGCGCGCAGGCTTCATTATTCTCATAGATCCATAAGTCGCCTCGCGCGCAGGCTTCATTATTTTTATAGCTCGTAAGTCGCCTCACGCGCGCAAGCTTTATTATTCTTATAGCTCGTAAGTCGCTCGCGCGCAAGCTTTTATTATTCTCATAGCTCATAAGTCGCCTCGCGCGCAAGCTTTATTATTCTCATAGCTCGTAAGTCGCCTCGCGCGCAGGCTTTTATTATTCGGCGTGCTATATCTTATTCATGCTAGTGCACCATCATTATCACCATCATGAAGAAAACCTCCCAAAACTCAAAGACAATAAAGATAAGGCCGAAGAAAAGGGAAAAAACCGCCTCGCGCCCTAACACACCTCATAAAGTCCAGCGCTCCACCTAAACGCTTGCGCGCCCAGGAGCAACGCTGGACTTGGGGGGGCTTGTAGGGGTATGATACTAAACCTGGTTTTACGACCCTAAATTTATTATGTTTGGCTTATTTTATTATATGGACTAATACAATGTTATTGGGCTGAGGGGGTTTTGTGGAGGTAACCCTAACTGGGCTAGGCCCATTAGGGTACCATGATGGTGGCCATGAGGCTCCCTATATAAGGAGGTCTCCATCTCCTTATTAGGGGTTGGTCATTCTCAATAAGAGCCACCACCATATTTTTGTGTCTGTGAACAAGAGATCCTGGAGATTTCTTAGCGGTCACCTCCACACCCCCAAAAAGTCATTGCAGATCCCAACCAGCCGGAGAAGAAGATCAAGACGTGGTTCGTTCATCTTGAAATCCGTGAAAACATCGTCATGGATCAGGTCAGATTCATCTCGTGCTTCGACACTTACACATATACATAAATACGTACATATGCATGTATATTATAACTCCATTGTTGCTAGTACATTAGAAATACCTTGAATGATTGTTTCCTTTTATTTAATCTTAAACTTTAAGCTTGATTGATGAAAGAGATGAAGTGGGTTTTATAAATCTAGGGAGATGTATGCATGTGTATTGATGTTTAAAATGCTTGCTTCCATATTAGTAATTTTGAATATCTTGTTGATAATCTATGGTTGATTAGTTGAATTAGTATAGCTTTTGATGATTATTTTTTATAATACTGGAAATGGGTTTTTCAAATATTAGAGAGAGAGAGAGAGAGAGACGTAAACGAGAGAGAAAAAGAATTTATGGGTTTTTTGTTTTAGTTAAATGCTTAATTTAGTGTTGATTTTGTTGACCATTAATTTCTATGATTGATGTTGTTACCATGAAACTTGCTGTAAAATGAGTTTACAAAAGTTAAAAGAAAAAATAGAGAGAGAGAAAAAGAAATCGTGAGGTCGAGGGAGAGAATGGAGTAATGGGTATTTAATAAGTTGGTTAGTTACACATGCATACTTGAAAGTTGGATTTTTAAGCTTTGCTAGAGATATTATTTGGTAATGAATGTCTATTCTTGTTGATAAATGATCATGAAATATTTTGTCTATAATTAAAGATACACTACTTGTTTAATATAAAATTATTTGATGTTGATTAAGACTTAGAGATTGTTAATGAAGTTATGTTAGTTGATTAACACCAAGATAGATGATAAAACTTCTATAAGTTAGGTTAAGTATACATGAAAACCAACATAAGCATATGAAAAATGTACAACTTGTATTGCATAAAGCACTTATTGTTATGCTAAGTTAAAAGATGCATAAATTTCTTGTTAGAGATCTTGGTTAAGAACTAAGTGTTTGAGACTTGTTATAGGGACATGGAATCTGATTTTAAGTGTTAGAAAAGTCACATAATAACTACCAAACGCTTTGTCAAATCGTTGTTACTACATGAAACTTGAACATGATGAACACGCTTAATTACTTTTAGTTAATTGAAAACATGATTATATTATACATTGTCAAATTCTGATATATTTGGTGTTTTATAAGGATGAGGTGATCATATTAAGTGCATAATGTGTTCAACATGTTTAGTTTGACTTAGTTTGCTTGTCGGTAGCTTAAACTGTCGAAAAGTTCGACTTTCATACGCAAACCGACACAGTTTTTGAGATTGTTTGAGAACAGCTCCTAAACACTAAAATAAATATACATTACTCAAAATAAAGTATATAACGAAGACAAGTTGGTAAAAGCTTGGCCCTCAACGGTTCGTATCGCGAAAACCGACACGGGAACGTTAAAATTATATAATCTGGGTTAAACTACAAGTCGCCAACGAGTCGTTTGAACGTTAGTTCAGAAAGAAACATTTTAAGAAAACTAAAACATTTGTATGAAATATTTTAAGTTGCACGAACAACTTAAAATTTATAGATTATTAAAAATGTATACTATATTAATAGGACACGAGGTGTTTGGACACATCTGACGGTGTACGTACCGAAGGTGAGTTTCTCTACACCCCTCATTTTTAATGAACAACTGTTTTACAAAGATTTTTTTTTTTTTTTTTTTTTTTTTGGGGGGGGGGAGCATATTCTTATTATTTATTTTATTAAAGTTTTAAATGCATTTTATTTTACAAACCGTGTTAAAATGAGATGAGTCGATTTGATTAAATAACTGTTAACCGAATTAATAAAGGGCATAAGAATGTTAAACCTTTGAACAAACAGTTTTGCAAAATCAAAACAGTTGCTTACAACTGAGTTTTGATAATAAAATGTTTCAAAACTACGGCTTATACTTCGCTTGATGTATAATGCAATGGAAACTGTTGTTTTAAAAAGTATTGTTCGATTTTTATTCAAACTATTGATCAATGTTGATTTCTATGCCCTTTTGATTTCTTGTGTGAACAAAGCTCACATCCAACTTGACCAAAGGCCCACATAAAACAAAACAAATTCTTCTACCCGCGAAAAAAGAAATAATAATATATCTTTTTCCCATTCTTTTATTACTAAACAAACTAATAGTAAAAGACCCAAGGAGATATAATTATTAGGTTTTCTTATGGGTAAAAAAATACTCATTATGTTATGTAGATCATTAATTTGCATCTCTTTTTATGGTTTACATCGTATAGCCAGTCTGATTTTAAATATTTCTCTTTTTCTCCTACCTAATGTTGATTTATAACACTAAACTTGATGTACATGGCCGCTATATGGAAACACGCTAAAGGTGGAGACCGGAGGCCTTGTATAAACAAGTGTTCACGGCCATTCCAATTTTGATACATGAAAGAATATGTGATGTTAACGTTTTGACCATTCCATATCTTACTTAACTAGCACTTGATCGCTTGAAGTGATGTTTTTTCTTACGAAATCTTTGTCTAAGTTCCTTAATCACACTGTTTTTTAGGTTTGCCGAAGTCAAATGACTACACATACGTTGAAGCAAATGGTGGCTTGAATTAGCAAGGACGTCGGTAATTAAGTACTATTTACGTTAATTTACTTTCTAACTTAAATTTGTAACACATATTAGCTTTCAATCTCTAGATATGCAATGCAGTTGCTGTGACCAGCTATCTTAATGCGAAATTATTCATTCCCAATTTTCATTTTCATTGCATATGTAGAGATCCTAGGTATGCAAGCATGAGATCTTCAACTACACCATAAATAATTTATTATTTTTATTTTGTAAAATTTTGAATTAGTTGCTTTGTTATTGCAGCAAATTTAAAGATATCTGATGAAGAATTCTTTGTTAAAACCTTGGAAAATGATATGCATGTGGTTGACTCAGTATCTGGATACCTAATGGAAAGGTTTGACTACAATTTGACCCATGTATTCAAATTTAGAATAAAGGCTTTGCAAACTCTCAAACTACACTCCAACTAACATAAGCAATAAAAATAGATAAAGCAATTCCTAGCAGATTATAGATCCCAAAGCATAAACGATTTTTAAAGTGTAGACATGTATTATTACAAACCACCAGAGTTAAAAATGACTTTTTGAATAACAAAACAACATTTAACAAAGTGCACTAGCCTGTATGACTCTTTTTAATTTTTATTCTAACTTACAGTACTCCTTACAATTTTACTTCACTTGGCTTAATTTCTATATCTAGTAAAAATCTATTAGTACGTATTTACGTGTATCGCTCATCGTCTAACAATGAAACATCGCTATTATATGCTTGTAAGAGGATCAAATCTACACCAACTTACATTAAAAATCGCATAAATCAAGAGGCTTTTAACTGGGTTGTAATAGGGCTATGGTATATAAAGTGGCTAAGGTGGAACAACCCAGCATAGCCAGGCTAAAACGATGTACTAATATTAAAACTGTAAACTTCTATTAATTAATATTTGCTAACTCATTTGAAACTTTATAAACTCGTTGGTGTATAACTGTATATTGCAATATAGCCCCAGTTCTCTTATGAGAGGTCTAATGCGCCGCGTACTCTTATCTTAGAACCAACCATATTCAATCCATGTAATCATGTATGAGGGCTACAATCATGTCCAGTCTCGAGTAAATTGACACCGAATCTTTCTTGGATAAATTTGTCATCAAATGTATGATACCTGCATGTCTTGAGAGAATAGAACACCTGCGACTTGCGTAATAAACTTGGAAAGTAGATCTAGTTCTTCATTTGTGGTAATTTGGCTTCGAGGCAGGTGCATGATGATTCAGAAATATAAATCATGTGTGTTCCTAAACTATCTATTTTCTCCCATTCTTTTGTATAATTGTTTAGTTTGAGCACCTCAACGGATTCTCTTACGTCGCTTACAATAACAAGTAAAAGATGTTGATCACATTTTGATAGATAAAACTTTGACCGAGTTTTGCAACAACTTCTAGGGTCGTTGTCTTTAACAACCTCCCAAGAGTAATCTTCTTTACCAACGTCTCTCAAAATAGCAATTCTTCCATTGTTACACAATGCATAAATATCCCGGCCACTGAATGTAGGAAGGTGAAAAGAATATGGATCATGAGTGCCAAAATCCAAACGATACCCTTGCCATGATGGGGGTTTTAAAGACACAAAGTGGATGTAGACATGAAAGGGCTTGTGTGTTGTGAATCCAACAACCATACAATCGGGGGAAGTAGGCGGTGCTGAAAAACAAATGCTTCTAAAATAATGAGAAACCTTTGGAAGCTTACGGATTTTACCTATAAACGGGTTAAAGAACACCAACTTCTGTCCATAAACTTTAGACATCAACAGCCAACCATACCTGGAACATAATATCTGGCAATCACCCATGAGTTTTAGAGGGATTTTTTTTAATATACTCATTACCGCAGATTGGATCTGTGAAAGTGAGAGTGCCTCTATAATTGTCTTAACACCAATAACCATGGTGAATACATCTGCGGTCTCCATAATGGTGTTGCTAAATAACAACATTTGCATGTAGCACAGAAACTCTGGATCTCAGCGTGAGAACAACGCTCTGAAATCATTTGCAAAATATGAAATGGAACATTGAGCAGGTGTGACTCACTTCTTGTGTTATCAAATTCAGTCTCATCACGGTTAACTGATCTTATGACTACCTCAGTGTCCTTCTCTTTAGCTTCATGACAGTTAGCTTCTAACAACCTACGCAAAACATGATGATAAGTAAACACATTCTAGCTACAATTTGTTTAAGAAATGTACCTAAAATAAATCAAAGCAATATATACCTGCATTCAAGCATAGCCCATAAGAACACCTGGTTTTCTCGTGCCATATAGGGCATTGGAGATCGAGACATGGCTCTATCTTTGACATGGAAAGAGATTATTTTGTTCCTCCGACCAAGAACATGAACGCAACCTCCGATCTGTGAGCCAACTGCGGACTTGTAGAATGCTGAATATGAAGATAATTCCAGGAAAAACGTAGCATCTTTGAGGTCTTCCAATTCCTCCCACATCATACCAGTCATATCTAGTTTAAACAAACGCACCTCGACAATTGTCATTTCATCTTTAAAACTTATTTCAACGTAGAACAATTCTGTACCATATCCTTTCAAAAACGAATAGATGGCGTGAAAACTAAAATCAGGAGCATCGGGAACTTTCACAACCGGCTTTAGTCTTATCACAACTTATCTATCTTTAACCACAATGTCAACCTCTATAACATACCTATAATAAGGCCCCAAGGTCATGGCATATACTTTGCCATTGCAACAAGTTGGGCATTCTAGGATACGATCATCCACACCGCTTATGCTCTGGATCTGTTTAGCATATGACATCTTAGTCCATTTTAACCCCTTTCTTTTACGGTCTAGCCGGCAAAAAACAATATTAGGAATTGCTTCTGGTAACAACAGAAAAACCGATCCTGGATCACCGGGAGGAGATGACAAACAGCAAGCATGATCAGAAGTACCAAACCAATGTGGGAGATGAATCAACTTAGAGGTACTCGTACTCGGGTTCCAAAGAGACCACAGTGTTAAACGTGTCCAACACCAAACCAGATTGAAGGATCCAAGAATCTTGGAGAATAATTAATATAATAATTAGTTTATTATTATTGAATAAGTTAGTCGTATTTTATTTAATCCTATTTGTTTTGGATTCAAATCTGTATTTGAGTTAGTATAGGATTAGGAACCGTGGGTATATATATACCATAGGTGTTAAATGTGTTAGCAATTATTAAATTTTTCTCGTTAGTCGTTTTCTTAATAAAAGAGTCGACCGTGTATTGATCAAATCTTGTGTTTGTGTTCTTGATTCACCCGCTTAAAGTTTAACAAGTGGTATCAGAGCCATGGTTTTGAGATTCGTTTTTTTGAGAACCGGGAGCAACCCCTCGTGGGGCTGCTGTGGGCTGTGGCTGTGTTATTGAAGACGAAAAAAAGTGTTTCGTTCGTCAGCATTGAAGTTTGTTGGTTGTGTCAATCAAGTTTTGTTCGTCCATTGAAGTTTAATTGTTTGATCATATCTTGGTGTTGTGTTTTGGTCGGTGGTTTAGAGAAAGAAAAATAACAAGGAATCTATGGAAGTTGCATGATTAATTCTTAGGCATTAGTAAGATTTGAATTATTTTTTTGTTTGTCACATAATATTCTAGTTCCTTTGGTCAAATAAGAATTTGATATCCAGCAGCTAAAGTTTAGTATCTCTGTCTTCGTAATTCATTGAAGTGCAACATAGGCTTCTCTTGTTTTGTTGATTAAGATTAGTTCTTGATTAATTATTGGTTACACTGTGTCAAATAATTTTCGGTGTTTTCGGATCCAGTGTCTTGATCTGGTTATGATTGCAAGGTTCGATCATAGTGAATTCCCAATCGAAGGTGTACCTGTGTTTCACTCAGGGAGGTTTCCGATCGAACAAAGGTGTGTCCCAGTTCAGATCAAGGTGAGTAAGTTTCCAATTAAAGGTGTGCCCGAGGTTCCGAACGATGGTGTGTCCATCACGAAGATGGTTGCTATTGGTGAAACTATTCTATTATTTGGTAAATTGTCCATCACCTAGTGAACATGGGCTGCATGGTAATGTGGTTTTTTATTTAAGTGGTGAAACTCTCATTGACAAGTTGGCAATTGTTGACTATATGTTGGTGGTCAAACATGGTTGGATCATGTAAGAAGCTTTATCATGAAGCAACAGTTCACTTTTAAATAGTGATTAAAATGTGAAACTGAGCCTAAGGCGTGTCAAGAATCAAAGCATTCCGTAGTAGCGCTAAAATTTTTCGTGGCGGTCGTGGTAGGTTCGAGTGTTTCGGACCAAGTTTTGGGTTAATCTGAAGTAGTTTTCTGCGTGACGTTTAGCTGTTTCTAGCGGTTCAATGGCGAACCGGACAATGTTGTCTATGGGTGTTAATAGTGGTTACAAGCTGGTTCGGGTCTGGCGGTATAACGGAGTGTGACAAGGTTGTGTGTCAACTTTGTTTAGGTGTTCATCGAGTTAAAGGTTTCAGTAATGATGTGCCGTCACCGTGTGTCGGGATGGTTGAAACTTTGTGTGTCGAGCAGTGATGATGTGCCATCACCGTGTGTCGGGATGGTTAGATCTCCGTGTGTCGGGGCCGCGATGATGTGACATCACCGTGTGTCGGGATGATTAAATTTCTGTGTGTCGGAGTAGTTTAGTAGGCTGAAACCGGACACCGTGTGTCGGGATGGTTAGATCTCCGTGTGTCGGGGCCGCGATGATGTGACATCACCGTGTGTCGGGATGATTAAATTTCTGTGTGTCGGAGTAGTTTAGTAGGCTGAAACCGGAGGTCAAGCGATACCAAGTAGTAGTGGTTTTGTGCTGCCAATTAGGACCACAAATAGGTGAACATGTTAGGTAAGATCGGGTGTGATATTGAGGCCTATTCGACGTGTATGAACTGTGTATTCACAGGAGAGCATCGAAGATGATCAAGGCATGCGACAAGGCTGTTATTTGGAGGAGAGTTGGATATGTCTAGAATCTTGTGTGGATTAAGGAGTAACCGATCGAGACATAAATTCCAAGTTCGTGTGAAGACGTGTGACGAGTCCAAAGAGATAGAGTGTTGCAGGTTGTGAAGGACCTTAGAAGAACCAGTATGAATCTAGAGGGACTGATGGAATTGAACACTTGAGTCGAAGCGGGAAGACGTACGTGACCTATTGTGTTGAGTCGTGGGGTGTTTCGAGTTGAGGTTCTTCATGTGTGTCATGATTAGAAGAAGTTTGGTGTTGAGAGAGAGTGTTAAACGTGTCCAACACCAAACCAGATTAAAGGCTCCTAGAATCTTAGAGAATAATTAATATAATAAGTAGTTTATTATTATTGGATAAGTTAGTCGTATTTTATTTAATCCTATTTATTTTGGATTCAAATCTGTATTTGAGTTAGTATAGGATCAGGAACCGTGAGTATATATATACCATAGGTGTTCAATGTGTTAGCAATTATTAAGTTTTTCTCGTTAGTCGTTTTCTTAATAAAAGAGTTGATCGTGTATTGATCAAATCTCGTGTTTGTGTTCTTGATTCACCCGCTTAAAGTTTAACACACAGGACACTGTTCGGGTTCGGATGGTTGGAGAGAATAACCCAACCATGGAAACATGCTCGGACTCGTCTTCTATTGATTTCACACTTATAATAATAAGATTCCAGCATGTCACCCATAAACAACTAGTAACAACAACTTGCAGACTGATCATTACAAGAAATCTGCTTTAGCTCCATCTATCATAACAATAATTCAAACTATTTTAATATAAAAAAAACAGGCTAATGTTTTTTTATCTTTTCAAATCAAATAAATAAGGGTGGTTAGACTTATTTACCTGGGTAAAGAATAGAAAAGCAAAGCGATGGCAGAAGCAAATCGAAGACTAAGATCCTCCAGTGGATTTATGGGGTTTTAGTTGAGTTGGATAGGGCTTTGTTCTTACTTCTTAGTAGGTTAAAGTACAATATGGGAAACATATCTCATGGGATCTAGGATTAATATAATAAATTTCTAGATATCTTTTATAATTATTGATCGATAACTTTAGTAATTACTTTTTTTAGTAATCTTGATCATTCAACAATCAACACCCCTAAATGGTAAAAACAAACTTCCCGATAAGAAAAAGTTTCAAACTTGCAAAATCTAAAAGAAAAGTATCAATCTCATGGGTGAGTGAAAGTATGAATTATCTAGTTTTATAACATTACAAGAAATCGAGTGTTTCTCTTTCCTGTGACTATTGTCATCATGGTTACTTGATGGCACTGATTTCGGGTTCTACACGATAAACATGCTCTTGTTAAATTAGTTACATTACATTCACAGGACTCAAATGCACATAGATATGTTCAGATTAACATGCTTGAAAACAGATAAAGGTTAAAACTTTTAGTAATTTTGATCATTTATGTTGGACGTAATTTCGGACTCCAAGTCACAAGTCGATTAACTTGAGGGACCAATAATAGCAAGTCGTCATAGTTGGTTATGCTTCCTAATTACAACATGTTTTCTTATTATTTTGTAACTATATTGGTATTGTCTTGATTAGCAAGTTATGTTAGTCTATATAAACAAAGTTATGGTTAGACATTAGACATACACGTGATGCAACAAAGTTAGGGTTCATAAAAAACATGAGATGCAATCGAGTTAGGGTTCATCAAAAGTCAAACCAAGTTAGGGTTTGAGAGAATTGTAATCAGTATCTTAAGTTATATGTTATGATTAATATAAACGAATGTTATTCGTTTAGTTCGCGTTCATTATCGATCGGGAATTGAATTGGTATCGAAGGGTGCCCATCATCTTGGTCTTGACCTCCCAGAAATCCTCTTGATTCATGACTATGCTCTTTCGGCAACTTGACTACCATCGTGACCATGTTCCCCGGCCATTCATTCGGCCGTAAGAACTTGCATATCCACTCCTCTGGTTGTGATTCTTGTCAAGTGTTTGGGAGTTTGTCAAATGCGTGTTCGTTTTGGTGAGTTATATCAATTGGGACTAGAATTTCATGGGTGGAAGAGAACTAAAATTAATAAAAATTTAAAACATATATACAAAACATGGCACACTCCCTCTTTCAATAAACATCAAATTTTGGTGGCAGAGTAAGAATTAAGCACACGCAGAGGATTCATTGCAAAGATTGAAGCTATATATTCATAAACGTTCAATAATAACTTATTGCGCGCTGTATTAAAAAATAAAATAAATAACAATTTAGAAATTTAATGGAAAATATCTGACTATACATATCTCATATGTGTGTGTTTTATTAATTTATGGTCATGCAAAAGGAACACATCCGAAAAGGTTTAGTGAATGTACATCTATCCTCATGTCAAATCAGTTATTACATATATATATATATATATATAATAACTAATATACCATAATACTTATCTATTTAATTAATATAACTAATTAAATTATTATAATTAGAAAATATTAAGAACTCATTTATTTTTATAACTTAATTTTTGTTTCTTAAATTTTTATCCTACACAAGTATAATTTATTCATAAATTAAAATTTCTTTTTATCCAAAACTAATTTCTTCCAACTCAATATATTAATATCCATCAACACATACTTACACTCTGATGAATAATACCAAAAAACTATTTTACATGTATTTGCATTAGATATCAACAAAAAACATACAACCTACACAAAAACGTATAATCTGCACTTGTTATAAGAATAAGAAAACATATAACCTACACACGGAAAACATTTAACCTACACACAAAATTTATCATCAATAAAATACACACGCACACGAAAACATTTAACCTACACAAAAAACATATAACCTACACATGAAAATTTTATCTTACACAAATAAAATTTATTCATACATTAATTTTTTTTATTCAAAACCAATTTCTTCAAACTCAACACATCAATATCCATCAACACGTAGTTATATTGTGATAAATAATACAAAAAACTATCTTATACATGTTTGCATAAAATGTCAATGAAAAATATACAACCTACACAAAAACATATAACTTACACTTGTTTTAAGAATAAAAAAACATATAACCTACATACGAAAAACATATAGCCTACGCATGTGTAGGATATGTGTATCTTTGTGTAGTTTATATGATTGTTGATGTCGAATTCCATATGTAAGTTGTATGTTTTTTGTATGTTGTACATTTTAATCACTCAAAACAAGTGTAGGTTATATAACTTTGTGTAGGTTGTATATTTATTATTTACATTTAATGGACACATTTATATGATATTATTTATTATTATTTATGACAATAATTTTTATAGGCATACCAATTGAAAAAATATATATATTATATTTTGATATTTAGTGTTAAAAAACATGCTAATAAATTGAGTGGAAATTATTTTTTTAATATAAAGAATAGTATTATATGAATAAATTGTATTTATGTTGAATAAAATGAAGAATGTGTAAATAAAAAATAAAACTAAAGTAGTGTTTTTATCTTTTTAATTATTATAATTAAATTAGTTAGATATATTAATTAAAGAGATATTCATTATGGTTATATTAGTTGTATTAATTGAAGAGAGAGAGATCATTTATTGTTGCATTTATATCTTTTTTATTTATTTTTATATATTTAAAACCTAAAATAAAACTAGTGGCTCATATTCATTTCTCTCATTTCTTGCAATAATTTGATTTATTTCTTGAACTTAAACCTACACACACACACACACACATACTAGTTTTTATCCCCCGTATTACGGGGGTTGTTTTATATTGTTTGTTTTAATATTTATTTATTTTCTGAATTTATATTTTTTTTATTGTATGAAAGTTAATAATATACTTATGGTTTAATGATAATTTGTTTCACAAATAAATGAGATGCTATAACCCGGTTTAAAAGTTTTGATGAGACCCAAGACCAGTTTATTTTTTTTACTATAAAATTGGTTTTTTTAATTATAAATAATATTTATAAAAGTTAATAATATACTTAAGGTTTGATAAGACCCAAAACCTGTTTATTTTTTTACTATAAAATTAGTTTTTTTAATTTAAATAATATATAAGTATCTTTTTTAAAATAAATAAGATATTATTTTTTAATATTTCATATTTTATAGGATTTTTACATCAATAATTTGGTGAGAATAATTTTTAATTTGATGAGATGTTATAACCCGTTTAAGGAATATCTGGGTTTAGTAAGACCCATACCCATGAATTCGGGTCAAATGCATGAGAAGTCTCCATTTAAAAATCAAGCAAATCTGGTGACTCTAAAAAAAGGGGGAGCGACCACGTCGTGACACGTAGGACTTTTATGTTTTCGTGTATATATATTATAGATGTGTATACTCCTTGGTGATTGCTTGTATATGAACATATACTTAAAGCAAATATCAGTCTATTGGAATATTGATCGAGCGAAAATATCATTGGATATATGGTTATGTGACGAGAAAATTGAGAGAGTAAGATCAAAGAGTAAAAGACAAATGTCCGTACTATATTGATAGTGGTCCCTAAGGGGACCATTTTGCATCGCTATCTATATGATCCTCATGGTATAATTTAGGGGGTTCACACGATAATGGTCATTATATGTTCATTTTTGGAACCACATAGATGTGATTCATCTTGTTATTGGACTTTTATCTCGAGGTCTTACCCTTACACTTTGTATAGGAACTCCTTGTATATGTACGCATAGCCATTAAAATCAATCAAATTAATAGGGAGTTTACAATATCATTAGGGTTTCTTTAGTCTGTTCTTTGATTTTATAGAAGTTTTGAAGATGTGATCTCGCAGGTTTTTCTTAATGTAGAATTATGCATCTAGTAAAATTGTTCAATCTCTAATCAAGTCATGTTCAAATGATTCAAAATTTTGTAATACATTGTTTAATGTCTTACATGATAGTAATGAAGTTTAGCTGGATTTGTGTATTTATGATGCCGTGATTCAACATGGGGTTTTGATTTATCTTTTTACAACTTTGCATGGCCTATTATGTAAAAAAATATTAATAATAAATAAAAATCAAACATGGGAAGGTCAAGTGAAAAGTATCAAATGAGGATGAGACGGAAAAAAAAGACAGTTGTCGGGGGTTGCTGTATCCTAGGAATGGACGTCGCATGTTGAGGGAAGAGATGAAAGGGACTAACATGAAAAGGATTTTTTTTGTGGGTTGGGGGGGGGGGGGGGGGGTGTTAACGTAAACGAGTATAATGGTTATTTTGATTGAGTTAATAGATTTTCAACATCAATCAACGAAGATAATGTAACATGTTAAAATCTATGAATAGTGAGAAGTATATATGTAATTTTAAAAAAGAAAAGAGAGCTTTCACTACATACATAGTCGGTGATTTCCATCCATCTTGATTTGCTATAATAAAATATTGGGATACTAGGTTATTGCTTCGTGGGCGCCACGGGTGAAAAAATATAAATCATGTAACATTCACATGTATCTAGCATTAACTGATATATAAATCATGTAAAAACATAACATTCAACTAAAATAACATCCATTTTACAATTATAAATTAGTAAATAGTTCCTTATAAACCACATTTGTAGTTTTATTTGCAATTTTACCTTCCTTGTCTAATATAAGCATTTTAACATCATAGGTAGAGTTATCCCCGCTATCTTGCTTGAGTTCTCAATATTCGGCTTCAAGTCTCTTCAGCTCATGTTCCGGGCAAAACTCTTTCTTCATTGATTCCTTGAGTTCCTCCCAAGGCATGGATACGACCAAGTCAGGCCCTTGGTCATTCCTCAGGGCATTCCACCATATGACAGCTCGACCCTCGAACTTGCTCGAGGTGAACTTAGTCCGTTCGGCGTCTGGATATTCACAGTGGATGAAAATAGTTTCCATCTCTTCAAACCATTGCAGCAATTTGGTGGCGTTTTCCTCACCAAGAAAGGATGGTGGTTTAGTGCTCAGGAAGTTGCATAAATCATAATTGTTCAGTGCGACCGAAGTAGCAAATCCACTGGAGTTGAGGCTTTGGATTTGAGTGATAATTGTGGGCATAGCAGCAACAGACTCCTTCGTGATTCTAGCAGCCAAGCGACGATCGCGTGAACCAGATGAACGTTGGTGACGATGGTGGTTTCTTAGAGACGACATTCTAAAGAGACCAAAAATGAGGATTTATAAGATGAATGATAAATTGAGGAAATCATTAGAATAATAAAATGTCTAAGTATGTAGACAACTTATAATAATGTTGCCTTAAGAGTAAGGGGAGTTGCGCCAAAACGATTAAATGTAAAAGTCTTATAATAAGAGGGGAGTACATTGCGT